>NW_012134303.1:5063151-5103185 GCF_000956105.1 Propithecus coquereli | reverse complement strand
CTTCTCAAAGAACCAGCTTTTGCTTTCATTGAATTTTTTTCTATTTTATTGATTTCTGTTATTATATGTATTTCCTTTATTCTGCTTACTCTGAATTAAATTTGATTTTCTTTGTCTAGTTTCTTATTGTGGAAGATGAGGTCATTGATATAAGTTATTTCTTTTCTAATATAGCTGTTTAGTACTACACATTTCCCTCTGAGCACTGCATTAGCTATGTCCCACAAAGATGTCTCATGCTTTTTTCATTCAGTTTAATATACTTTCTAATTGCCCTTAAGACTTCCTTTTTGAGCCATAGATTATTTAGAAGTATGAATTTATTTTCCAAATACTTGGGGGTTTTCCATATATCTTTCTTCTATTGACTTCTAATTTAATTCCATGTGGTCAGAGAACATACTTTGTATGACTTGGATCCTTTAACTTTATTGAGGCTTGTTATATGACCCAGATATGGTCTATCTTGGGAAATGTTCAATGTACACTTGAAAAGAATATGTTTTCTGTCATTGTTGGGTGAGTGTTATATAAACCTCAATTAGGTCAAATTTTATTACTTGTGTTATTCAAGTCTTCTATATTCTTAATGATTTTCTGTCTCCTTGGTCTATCAATGATTGAGCGAGAGATGTTGCAATCTCTGACTAAAATTGTGGGTTTGTCTATTTCTCCTCAGATTCAATCAGTTTTTGCTTCATGTATTTTGAATCTGTTATTAGACTCATATGTATTTAACATTATTTTGTCCTCATGATGAATTAGCCACTTTATCATTATGAAATGGTACTCTTTATCTCTGGTAGTACTCTTTGCTTTGCAATCTACTTCTCTGATAATAGTCATTCTAGCTTTTTAAAAAGTAATATTAACATGGTATATCTTTTCTTATCTTTTATGTTTATTTATTGGTTTTATACTTAAGTAAGTAGCATATATTTGGGTCTTCAAAATTCTTTTCGCATTCTGCAAATATCAGCCTTTTAAAAGGATTGCTGTGAGACAATTAACTTTAATATGATTATTGATGTTTCTGTTTAAACCTACCATCTTATTTTTTTATTTGTCCCAACTCTTCCTGTTATCCAATGTCTAGAAGTTGTTGTTTCATATATTTTGCTCATTTTTTGAGTTAAGATGGGATGGTAAATCCACTGACTGTTACTCCATCATTGCTAGAAATAGAAGTCCTTCAAGTTTTGAGTTTCTCATAGGATTTGTTGTTCTTTATTTTATGGACATTAGCCGTGTCATTTATATGTGTCAGATGTTTTTCCAGTTTACCACTAGCCTTTTCATTTTATTTATGATGTATTTTTTCATAAAGAGGTTTTTAACTTTGATGTTATCAAATCTTTATATTTTTACTTTGGGTTTTTATGTCATGCTTATAAATACCTGCCCTATATTTTCTTCTAAATCATTGTGTTTTAAAAGAAGAAAAATAACTCCTCGGTATGATTGAGTTTTATTTTTAACATCATGTTTATTAATTATAAAAGCAATACATGCACATGGTAAAAATATCAAATGGAACAGAGGGCTATAGATGAAAAGTTCCTTTCCTATTCTCCCCACCATCGCTACTTGCCAAATTCCTCTTGCCAGGGTAAGTGTTAGCAGTTTCTTGCATATATCCTTCCATAGATTTTCCAGAAACATACACATGCATATATATCCTTTTGTACACAAACTGGATACACACACGGAGTTCTGCAATTTTTCATTTAACATTGTTATCTTTGAGCTCCTAATGTGACTCAGTTTTATCAGCTGTTTCCCAAACTGACAGAGAAACTAGGGCAGTCAGAGAACATGGTAGAGGAAGTGCATGGGAAAAGACATATTCATTTCTATAAAGGCAACACTTAGCACAAAACATGGCACATAATAAATGTTCAATAAATATATGTTAAATAACTAAAGGGAAAGAAGAACTTGAAAAAACTGAAGACAAACTGCAATCTTGACCATTTTTCTCAGGACAGACCCATTCTCCTTACTGAACATTACCATTTCCCAGAGTGACAGGGAATAATTCAAGATGATGGATGAAGACATGGAGCAGCTGGGCTCTTCTACAACCTCTCACCTGCAATGACTTCCCCCATGTGTCTCTTCCTCCACTAGATTCACTGCCTCCAGCACACACATTTAGTTCAAATACACAGTTCACACTGACCACATAGAAAGAAAATCTAGGAGCTCAAAGACTATTCAGCTGAGTTATGCTACAGATACACACTCATACAAACAGCTACAATTAATTGGTGACTACTGTGGAGTAGGCCATGTTGGGAAATAGCCTTGCAAGGTCAATGTCACTTTATCCCCATTTTATAGATAAGAAAATTGAGGTTCCAGGAATCCAAGTGACTTATTAAGGGTCACACAGCTAGTTATATTAGTAGCTTCCAAAGACAACTCTACAGCTTAATAAGGTCACCGTACTTTCTGTTAATACCACATCACATTCCCTTCCGTTTCACTGACTTTGTGCTGTTTTCCTTCTCTTTCTCCACTTGCTCCATGTGGTGTTTTGTGGAAGCTACGCAGAGATAGAAAATGGGAGTTCTGTAGGATCCATGCTAGGCTATGCAAGGTGCTGTCTGGGATGAAGACTGAATCAGTCTTAGGAGCTCATGAACAAATAAAAACACATTGGGAAGTTATTAAAAGTTCAGAAAGGGGGCTGAGACTGGGAACTGGAGAGCACCCACAGGAGCCTAGGATTATAGGTATTGTGGCAGCTCAAAAAATTCTAATGCAAAAATTTCTCTCTCCCTAGGCTCTTTTAGTGAGCTGCTCACAAACACAGCCCTGTTGTTCTGCAGTCTTAAAGCCACTGATGGCCATATCTTTACCTATCACAATCCTATTCATTCTTCATCGTCTCACCTCCTCTATGAAGACTTTACCTATTAGTCTAGCTTATTCTTCTCTCTTTTGTGAATTACAAGTTTATCTAAAATCAGCACCATAATATATAACTTGTATTTGTATACTCTCTTATCCTTTAATCACTTCAAGTATCTTGTTTCTTTACGTGTAAATCATGTGTGTTTTTTCTATTGTTTCCCTGCATGGTCTGGGCATTGGAAGACCTGTCTGGACCCCAGTCTCAACTCTTCCCGTAATGAGCTATGTGACCAGAGCTAGTCACAACCTCTCTGAGCCTCATCTTCCCGCCTTTGAGGGTTCTTATAAAAGCATAGTAAACATCGTAACACAATATATGAGTGTAAGGTATTATTGCTGAAGACATTTGAACTAAGGTGCTTCTGTCTTTTACGTCCTACTTAGTGGATGGTTCTACGTAAGAAATAGCAATCGCTGCTGTTTCACGCTAGTATCCTCAGCAAAGGTTAATGGTTTGGAAAAATAATACTGCACAACTGTTAAAGATGGCGCCAGATGGAGGGGGTCTATGTGCAGTCAATTCAAGGGCTCTCCTTGGAAACTACCAGGTGATTCCAGGCTTGCTCATTTTTAAAGCGTCCATCTTTCTAAATGTATCTTCACGTAAATGATCCGTATCAATGCTGTGAAAAGGAAAAAAATCTTGTGTTAAGTCAAACCACGAGATGCCCGTAGCAGTTTTCCTATTCTCGAGGTTAATATTCCCATCACACTTGGTCCATGGCACCACTCAGTTATTTTATCCACTCTGTTATCTACCTCCTCCCCCAGCCTTAGATCCTTTGTTTGAGTCTCGAAAGATAAAATGCTTAATTTCCTCTTGGACTCTCACTCCTGCTCCCCCTGCTCTATCCAAGGCCCTGTTCCACCAGCCCATTAGTTCCCACTCCTGTAGCTGCAACCTCTTCTCTATGGGCTCCTTTCTCTTCTTGTTTTATCTGTCTCAAAACAAGGGAAAAAAGAAAAATAACAACCCCTACTTCCTCCAGACCCACAACTCCCTCCAGCTACAACCTTACATCTCTTCTCCTTTTCACAAACTTCTTGAAAAAATAATCTCTGCTCTCTTCTTGCACCTCTTTTCCTTTCATCTCTTCAAGTCATTGCGATATGGTTTTTGGCCCCACCACACTACTAAAATAGCCCTTGACACGGCAGAATGAATGAGGGTGAGCTTTGTCAATCTGAGGCCAGAATCCCTTCTTTTCTCTTGGCCTTCTGAGTGTATAAACACCTTGTCTTTATCGAACATATCATTTACTGTCCCCTTGCCTTGCCCCTCAGATGGTCTAAATTACTAACTGGTCTCCTATATGTACTTACTATATGCAGGGTACAGTGCCATGAAGCTTACAGGGGGACATATGGTGAGAAATAAGATACAGACCCTGCACTCAAGCAGCTCTTAGAAAATAACCTTCTTCCTGCCTTTCCAGTTTCCAAAGATGACTATCCTAGGAAGCTCTCCTGGATTTACTCCTCTCCAGCCTACCACACTAAATGATCCATGATCTCACCTTACTTGGGTAAGTATATATTTATACTGATTTTGGTTTTGTCTTATGTACATTCTAACATTCAAAATTATATTCGGAGCTGTTACTGAACACTACTATCAACTTGTTGATTGACAACTTACAGGGGTTTGAAGGTTGGACGGAAAATACAATTTTAAATTATTCTACATTTAAAGAAACATTAAAGTTGATTGTTGAGCTTATTTCAACCTGTTGATAATAAACATTTCATCCACATCTTTCTGCGAGAGACACCATGGAGATCTATAACCCTTGAGGCTTTTAGCATATTGTAAATAATTCCCTCTGCTTCGGCAATAATCACCACACTCTTGAGCCTTTGAAACTAAAGGACTTCACTTTGCTAGTAGAGAACCAGCTTCTGTTTTAGCCAGACTTGTAATCAAGCCATTATGCTGTTTTCATTTATGCTTCAATCCATCAAATTGGCTTTGGAATGTGGAATTTTTGCACTCAACCTTTATTTTCCATTATGTGTTCCAATTCTGAATGCCAGAAACAAATGGTCATTTGGCCACTGGTTAGCTGCCAACAGAGCATGGTTGTATTCTAATTAAGAATTACTTTGTGTGTCATGCCAGCCTGCTGAGCTGGCAGATGGACACTGACCAGAGAGGGTCAAGACCTCCACCCTCTGTAATTGCACCATTATAGCTTCATCCCCTTGAGTCTTGAAGACTCTCAAAATGTACAAATTAAGCTCTCTAGCAGGTGTTAGAAGTGAAAACACGAAAAGCCTAACATTTATGGAGTACCTCCTATGTGCCAAGGATTGTATAGGTACATTTATAATTGTCTCAATTCAATCCCCATGTTAACCCCAGGTAGACAGGTACTAGCATTATCCCCATTTTACGGACTGAGGTTAAGTCAGCACGATCATGTACCTAGTAGATGCTAGACCTAGGATTTGAACCAGACCTAGCAAAATCTAGATCCTATGCTCTTTTTCCTATACCACATCGCTTCACTTGGCTGTGAGATACAGAGCTGCCTGTGCTCTGCCTCTCTCCCGGCTCCTGTGTTCAAGGAAAACAGGCCTATTGGTAATTGCACTTACTTAACTAGTAAGGTAAAGTAGGTTTGGCCTGCCTTCTGTTTTTCTTCTCTTTCCTCACTGCAATGGGCTATAACCGAATCCGACGTTCCTGTCCTGACCCTTTTCCTCCCACTTCCCCCGCCACAGTGGCTTACTAGAACGTCTGAAGTTTACATATCGGATGAATCAGTGCATCACACAGCATTTGCACTCCAAAATCCCTGAGGTCATTTCCACTTAAGTCCAGCAATGTTAGGTTCTCGTTTCTCTTGAGGACAGAGGCGAGGGCTCCACAGCATGCATCTGTGAGATGACATTCTGCTAACCTGTGAGGGATTGAAGATTCAAGAAAGAAATCAGTTTTATCCCAAGTTCTTCAGTGGCCCTCTCTTTCATATCCAGCCTAGAAAAAAAGCTAGGTAGACGAAGGGTCCCTGTGCACTTACCACAAGGTCTGTAGTTTACAGCAGGGGTGCTTCAGCCCTTCACACAGCACCTGCATGCCCTCGTCCCCTAAGGCGTTGTCACTGAGGTCAAGGACTCTCAGATGTTCATTGGTGTAGAGTGCATTGCACAAATCCTGACAACATGCCCCAGTCAGGTGACAGGTCCACAATCTGTCAGGAAGTAAGGTAGGGAAGGCTGGCATCATTTCATCTGCACTGGGTCACTTTAAGAGTTGTGTTTGCCCATTAGAAAAACACATTAGAAAATCAGAGTGGCAAGTGAAAAAAATCCCTTGGGCCAGGGCCAGGCAGAGATTGTGGAGAAAGGATGATTTATTCCCCCTAAATTATTTGATTCTTCATTTATTGCTTCCTTGGAGATTCAATCACCAGGCCAAAAAATACTCATTTAATTTTGGGAGTTGCTGAAACATCAGGAAACTCTGCCTGTGGCTATAGTCCATGATACTTACGCCAGATCCTTTAACTGACAGTCAGGCTGTTTTAATCCTTCGCACAGCAATTTCAGCCCCAAATCTTCAATTTTGTTATTAATTAGAAGCAGCCTTGTCAGGCTCCGGGTGGAGCTCAGGACTTGGGCAAGGGGCTCACAACAAGCTGCAGAGAGGGAACATTCGGAAAGCCTAGAAGGATGGGGATACCAAGGTGGCTGTTGACTATGGCAGCAGAGAGTTCCACTGACCCTCAAATGCCAAGGCCCATGAGAAGAACAAGCAAACACTTACACAAGATTCTCAATTATACCCTTTGCATGCTGCAGACCTTCGCAGAGATGCTGTACTCCTGTGTCCCCCAGGGCATTGGCAAACACAAAGAGCTCTTTTAGTGTCTGACTCATTTGCAAGAAAGAAGAGAGCTCCACACAGCTAGCATCTGTAAGGTAACATGTGCTCAAGCTATCCAGAGAAAAAGAAAAGAAAAATCAGCCATTGCCATCATTTTGGCTTCCTGAAAATGTTCTGCCCACTAAGCTAAGTCCAAGCCATCCTTTAAGTTCCAGCTTCTGCCCCCCAACCTCCTTCACAGAACCTCCTCCTGAGGTCTCCAGCCCACAGTGACCTCCCCATCTTCCCTGGGCTCATCTGGCATTTCTAAATGATTCCACAGTATTTGGTACCTATCTGTATGTCTTTAAGGGTAGCCCTGTCACTTGCAAAACTTCTAATAACTCTACTCACATCCAGCCCAGTATTGGGTACCTAGTAGGTATTCTTTGTATAGTTAATATTTAATTAGCATCATTCTTGTAAACACACAGAGCTGTGGTATACTGGAAAGAATATGAGATTTGGAGACAGATTTTGGAGTCACATCCTGACATTTTACCAATCTGACTTCGGACAAGTCACTTTTCCCCTGATCCTAGTTTTCTCATCTGTACAATGGGGATAAGAAATCCCATGTTACATGGTTATCATAAGGAATGAACAAAGTGAGATAACTTCTGGCAAGCACCGAGCACATAGCAGCCACTCAACAAGTTCCAATAGTCATAAGATGGCACCAGATAGTTCTAAGAAACTTACTCTAGTTTCTCCACTTTACAGTTGGAGTGTCTGAGACCTTCACAAAGATACTTCACCCCTCTGTCCCCCAGGGGATTTTCACTCAGGTCCAGCTCAGTGAGGTGTGGGTTGCAAATGAGAACAGAGGCAAGATACTTGCAAACAGCCTCTGAGCTTTCTGGGAGAAGGCTAGCACACAACCTGGAGGGAACAATGTACAGAGACAGAATTGGCACTTTTTAGTGTAGTAGTCATTCCCTATCCACGATACTGCATAAGCAGAGAAAATAAAGACCCACAGATACAAAGACCCCCAATCTTGGGCATGTCACAGCCCCTTATCCCCTATGGCAAGAACTTGTGCAATGCTTCTAAAACAATGTGTCCCACCGTGGAAAGTCAATAAATGTTGATTGCCTGAAAAAAGAAAAGGGTTGGTAGGGAATATTAAGATGATATCCTCTCATTTTAAATCCTTATATGAATTTAGCATTCTACTTCATATCTTCTTTCAAATCCCAGGGGGAAAATTCTATAATCATCCTTCATAAATTTTACAGCCAAATGGTCTCTCTTTTTCTCTTATCTACATGTATGTATGTATTTATTTATTTAAGACAGAGTCTCACTCTGTTGCCCGGGCTAGAGTGCCGTGGCATCAGCCTAGCTCACAGCAACCTCAAACTCCTGGGCTCAAGCAATCCTCCTGCTTCAGCCTCCCGAGTAGCTGGGAATACAGGCATGCACCACCATGCCCGGCTAATTTTTTTCCTACATATTTTTAGCTGGACGGCTAATTTCTTTCTACTTTTAGTAGAGACGGGATCTCGCTCTTGCTCAGGCTGGTCTTGAACTCCTGACCTCGAGCGATCCTTCTGCCTCGGCCTCCCAGAGTGCTAGGATTACAGGCATGAGCCACTGCACCCAGTCTATTATTTATTAATTTGCCATCCTTAAAGACACTCAGCCCATCACTACCATCCATATAATATTCTTTCTTTGGCACAAAGTGTGTTTCTTTTATGACCTTCCTGTCTTCTCAATCTTTGTTTCTCCATATTAAGCAGTCCAATTCCTTGAACCATTTGTCTTCAACTTTTTCTTCCATCACTTTCAAGAATTTCTAGATATACACTACAATCTTTGAATCTTTAATTTTTTTCTTGACTTACCAGGCTCTAAACTCAGTCTTGAAGACAGCTCATAATGAGATGTATTTACATCTCCCCAATTTAGAAATTTTAAATAGAGGCACGTTGCATAAAATGAGTTTTCAAAGTGGATTTTTAAAAGCTTTAATGCTAAAGAAATTTTGCTTTAAAAAATCCCACATATATATTGTGACGGTTAATTTCATGTGTCAAATTGGCTAGGCCATGGTACCCAGATATTTTGTTAAACATTATTCTAGATGTTTCTGTGAAGGTACTTTTTAGGAGAAATTAACATTTTAATCAGTAAACTTTGAATAAAGTAGATTACCCTCCACAATATGGGTGGGCCTCATCCAATCAGTTGAAAGCCTTAATAGAAAAAGACTGACTTCCTCAGAAGAAAAGGGAATTCTGCCAGCAGACAGCTTTCAGACATGAGCTGCAACATTGGCTCTTTCCTGTGTTTCTAGTCTGCCAGCCTGACCTGCAGATTTTGGACTTGCTAGCCTCCATAACTGCATGAGCCAATTTTAAAAAAAATAAATCTGTCTCTCTGTCTCTGTCGTTCTCTCTGTCTTTACATATATATATATATATATACACACACACACACACACACACACACCCATATACATACACACACACATACACACACATCCTATTGATTCTGTTTCTCTGAAGAACCCTAATACATATATGATGACAAATTTTTGATTAAGGTGATTATTATGGACTTGAAGTCAGACACATCTGGGTTTTAAATTATGCGTCTGCCATCCTTCCTAGCTTAATGACTATGGGCCTCCATTTTCTCATCTGCTAAAATCGGAATAATAATCTGGACCTCTCACAGCTGTTGTGCAGATTAAAAGAAATCATGTATACAAAGCATTCAGCACAATGCTTAAGACAAACTAATTGCTCAATAGGTGTGAGTTATTATCATTGATGATACTGTCACTTAAAATGAAAATTCTCTTCATAAGCTTGGTACATAGGAACAATTTTAGTAACTGCCACTTTTATTCTTCCTTTCCATGACTCCTTGACATGTGTTTTGATCACATGGCATCCATCTTGAGTTGCATATTTTTCAAATATTCTTGCAGAATGGAAACTAACAGTTACAACTTACTTGAGCTTCTGTAATTTGCAATTTGGATCTTTCAAGCCTTCACAGAGCAATTTCAAAGCTGAAGCTTCCAGTTTTGTTTCACTAAATTCCAGCTCAGTGAGCCACTGATTGGTGCTAAGAACAGCTGCTAGAGCACCACAAGAAGCAGGAGAGATAAGGCACCGGTACAACCTTTAGAGAACAGAAGAATAACCTCATTACCTTATTCATGCTCTCCCCCCACAGAAATAGAAATTGACCAATAAATGATAGGAATACAAACAACAAATTAACCTGCTATCGGTTACCTCAATGTCTGTAATATACAGTTGGGCTGTTTTAATCCTTCACACAGAAGCTTCATTCCTGAATCTTCCAGGGTATTTTTTACAAATTCCAAATCTGTCAGATACTGGTTTGTTTCAAATACTGAAGAGAGGTCCCTACCACAAGAAGCTGTGAGGTGACAGAAAATCAGTCTGTGTGGAGAAAAACACATTTCAGAAAAAAAAATAAGGCTCTCTTTAAAGGTACTTGTTTGCACCTTACTGGTGTAATAAATTATTTCAATTCATTCAACAATTAATTTATTGGGTGCCTACCACTGCACTACATGCTGAAAACACAAGAGATAATTAAGACACAGACCATTCCCTCAAGGAGTGCCCAGTTAATGGGGAAAAAAGATTAGAAAATCATGGGTTATAATATGGTGTGAGGAATACTGCAAGAGGTATGCACAAGGTATGATGGGGACACAGAGAGGATGCTCAATTCAGCCTAGCTTGAGGTGGGGTTTGGAAGATCAAAAAATACTTAGAAGAAGAAGAAATGCTTTAGCATTGTAATGAAAGAGGAATAGAAAATGAACAGGAGTTAGGTGGATGTGGAGAATGGGAGAGGAGAGAGCAGGAGGGGCTGAGGGACAATTCATGCACCAAGCGGCCTGTGCAAGGGCCAGGAGGCAAGAGAGAAGATGCTTCATTTGAGAAACTGCAAATTATTTGTTATGGCCTATTTTAAATGACTGGAAGGATATATACCAAACCATTAACATTGGTTATCTCCCAGGTTGGGGAAGGGTGAAATTATAAAAAGACACGTACTTTCCAAGTACATAAAAAATGTTTACAATGAGCAGACCTTACTAGGAAAACAATGTATTTTTTAAAAAATTTTGAAAAATGTAAATGCTTATTACAAAAAACTTTGCAATAGAGAAAAATATAACAAATAAAGATTTTTTAAAGTATTGTGTTCCTACCACCCAAAGATAACCACGGTTAAAATGTTGGTATACAATTTTCCAGATGTTAATACATGTATACATATAGTTATATGCTCTTTATAACAAATGAAATCAGAGAAAGATGTATTTTAAAAAGTTAAAAATTTTTTCTTAATCTCCCGTTCAACCCCACCTCCCAGAGATAACGAATGTGAAGAGTCTGGTGTACATCCTCCTCCACTCTGTTCTCCAAGATTATAGAAACATATGCAAACATACATATATGATTTTTCGTAAATTTTACAAAAATGGGATAATAGATAACATTACTTATTTAGCTTTACATGCACTTACATCATTCAGTCCTCATCAGAGACCCACAGGTAAAAACTGAGATTCAGTTATAGTACAAGATTATATAGTAAGTGGCAAAGTAGGGCTTAACCTGAGATCTTTCTGGTCTATCTTGTTGGTTTCAGAAAGTCATTGGCGGTTTTAAAAGACATACTCAGATTCTTCTGATGACAGAGTAGGGCAGAAGGCAGACCTGATGTCAGAGGTCTGTCGTGGTGCGGGGGAAAAATGAGGGGGAACTGGCCTAGGATGGGGAGAGTGGAGGTAGACAGACTCCAGACCCGTTTTGGGGGGGCGGGGCCAGGATTTATACCCATTTAGAGTGACTGGGTTGGTCAGTCCCTAGCCAATAAGGTATGGGGCTCCACCCCTGGCTCCACCCTCTTCCTCCAGGGATTACCCAAAGCCACTGAAGGGTTGGCAGCTATTTCCTGTTCTAGAACATTCCCTGCCTAGGAGAGCCCCCCCCCCCCCCGCATGGGACAAACCATTATGGTGTAGGGGGGAATTTTTTGACTTGATTGTAAGCGCTTCATTTTCTTGGTTCTAAGTCTTTTCTGACCACTCTTGTTTCTTCCCGCCTTCAAGGGCTTTCAGCCATATGGTGGGTTCCCTTACATCCTGTGGAGGGGCAGGGGACTGCCTCGCCAGCTCCCTCCCACCCCCGCAGTCTCCGGAAATTGGACCAGTCCACGAGTAAAAGCCTCAAGGCTTGTCCCCAGGCTTTCCTTTCCCCGGAGCCCTGGGAAGGAGAGAGGTTCTCTTCTCTCTTTGATTGAGCCTGGTGGGCGGGCGTGCTTGGTCCGTACTTCCTCAGTCCCCTGGCTGAAGAGGTGAGGCAGGGTGGGAAGATGTCCTAAAGCCGGACAAGCCCTCAGGGGGTCATTAGGAGGATACGGTCTGAGGGGATAAGGGGAGGGGGAGGGGAAGGGTGGGGGACGGAAGGGGTTAAGGGAGAGAGGCGGGGCTGAGAGGGGAGGATGCCACTCGTTCATCCATCCTCACAGCGCCAGCGAAACCGCTAAGGCCCTACGTCATCATGGCCTTGAAACCGGATGACCCGTGTGGTGGGTTCCAGCATGGCACGGTGGTGGCCTTCATCAACGACAAGATGGCCAAGCACGTGAAAGGCCCTGAGTTCTATCTCAAGAATATATCCCTGTCCTGGGGGGAGGTGGAAAACAAGCTCAAGGCCATCCTGGAGGACAAAGAGATGCCCAGCCAGGCCAAGGAGGCCTGTACCTGGGGCGGCCTGGCCCTGGGCGTGCGCTGTGCCCGCAGGCAGAGGCAGTTGCAAGGGTGCAGGGTGCGGTGGCTGAACGACTATGCCAGACTACACAGGTCGGCCGCGCAGGCCTTGGCCTCAAGCCTGCAGGAGCTCAGGGCGCAGCAGGAAACGGAGCGGAAGGCTTCGGCCTTCCGGCTGCAGATGGCCCAGGCCAGCCTCGCTGAGGTGGAGAAAGAGCGGGACCTGCTGAGATGGAAGCTCCTCCAGGCCGTAAGATTACCTGACTGATCCTCGCCCAGTTCCCCCGCCCCCCTCCGCTTCCCTCCCTGAGAGCACATCTCAGCCCTGCACATTTCTCTCCAGGAGCTGAGGTACCACGAACAGGTCAAAGCCCGAGGGGCTGGGACAGACGGAGCAGGTGAGGAGGAAGAGGCAGCGATGGCGGCTGCTGCTGGTACTGCTGAAGGAGGAGGAGGAGAGCAGAGGGGTGCCAAGGCAGAGGCTGCGCCCACAGAGGCTGCACAGGACCTCGCCGGAGGCTTCCTGCAGCCTCTCGGAGCTGTGGGGACAAATTACACCTCTGGGGGGCGGAGGGAGGGAGATCTCAGGTCAGTGGAAACAGCCATGTTTTCTTCCTCTGGGACCCAGGAGCCCCAGGCCAGCAGCTCACTGGAGCCCCTTCCTGTCCAGCTCCCTGCCTCATTCTCATATTCATACGCAAGCCCTCTGTCCTCCTTCTCAGCTGGACCCACTCCGTCCCCACCAACAGAAAGGGCCACACCACCTCCACCTCCGCCTCAGATGCCTCCGCAGTGGGGGGGCTATGATTCTAACCTGTGGTCTGATGTGGGGTACCAGGGAATAGACCCTCAGCAACTCCAAAGAGATCGGAGAGAGCCCCATCGCTATGATTCTCTCCAGTATTTCGCAGGCCCGGAGACTGGGACTGCCCTTGGTGTAAAGCCGTGAATTTTTCATGGAGGGAAATTTGCTTCCGCTGTGGGAGGGGAATCTGGCTGCAAAACTCTCAGTGAATTCAGAAATGTGAAATAGAAGGGAAATATATCCCAATGGGAAATCAATTTTCTGGGGGGGGGGGCTGGGTGGAGTGGGGGAAAGGGGATGATGGGGCAAGGGGAGTGGGAGGGAGGTGGGGTGGGAGGTGGGGAGTGTGTAGATGGTTGGGGGGGAGACATGTTTTGATGATGCCCTTTGTATTCCAGAGCATTAGCATTCAACACCCCAGAACTACTGCCGCTTCTATTTGTGTGTGTGTGTGTGTGTGTGTGTCTCTATCTCTCTCCGCTCCTTAGTGCCTGGTGGATCTAGGCACCCTACCCTTTCCCCTACCTAGACCCTAGATGATTGGAACAGAAGTGGACATTTGACCCATCCTGAGCCCAACAGACTTTATCACTAGAGAATCTGAACAGAGAGGCAGATTCTAGTCAGGATGGTGTTGGGCAATGAAGCAATGAGCCACTTGGAGTTGGGGCCAGGGTCAGAGCCATGGACGCCAATGCCACAGCTGAGGCCTGGCCCTGGCTGTGTTGGAACAGAACTGGATGCTTCACAGAGGCAAGTGTCTTTTAGAGGATTCCATTATGAGGTTCCAGGGAGCAGACAGGCATAGAGGAGTTCATCCTGTGACTCCAGAGTGATGGAGAGAGTGGTGGTGCCCAACCACTTTTTACTTCCTGCAACTGTGCTACCTGAAGATCCACTTTACACAGATTCCCTTTTCTTTAAGCTAACTTGAGTGGGTTCCTGTTCTGGGCAACCAGATTATTTCCAAGTCAGAAACTTGTACCAAAAGAGCAATTTCAAACAAAAGACCATCAAAGAAAATGTTGGAACTGACGAGGGAGTTACATCAGGGTGTGGAGAGTAGACGGGATTCTGGCATCCCAAGAGTCTCCAGGAATGAACTGGATAGGAAGCTCATTCGTGTTCTGAGGGAGTTATAGCACGAGAAACAATCAAAACAGGCCTGGGGTTAACCTCAGGTTCATGCTGACTCAAATCCACACAGCAGAGATTTGCCACCCCTAAGAGAATCCCTCAGGGCTGCATACAGAGGATGCCAGCACTAGCTGCAGGCGAGGACTGCTATGACTGTGCAGCCCATGACAGAATCCACCGCAGTTTCCAGTGGGCAGAACCTGGGACAGCCTGATCTGAACAGGGAACTCATGCCACTGCCAGGGAGGTAAGTCAGCAACTGATAGTGCCCCAGACGGTTTCCTGGTCTAGACCACGGGCCAAAGTGTGGTGCCACCTTGAGAGAGTCTCTCCCCCTACCTATCACCACGACGAATGTGGGAGGGGAATCTGCTACAAAGCTCTCAGTGAGTAAAGCAATGTGAAATACAACAGAAACATATCCCTTGGGGAAATCAACTTCCAGAAGGAGGGGATGAGGTGGGGGAGGATGGGAGTGGGTAGGGTAAGGGGTGGGTGAGGTTGGTCTGTTTCTCTCCCTCAAATAACTATGAGCAGTGTTGACAGGGACTAAATGTATGGTTTAGCCCACAGGTGGAAGGATGGCGAGGGGTTACAGCTGGACCAGACTGAGTCACAACTGGAGGAGCCCTGGACATCGCCCCATGGACCTAGAGACTCAGAAGCTGTCATGGCCCGGGAACATCCCTGCAGCAACTGGATGTGACTTTGGGTTGTCTCCTGTTGAGGGTATAACAGTCATCGTCAGGATTTGGGGCCTGATCCCTAGCCAGTTCTTAAAGGGCCTGCGCTTGTCAGAAATGTACTTTGGGCTTATTAATATCCAGGGCAGGGTTTCCCCACATTGGCACTCTTGACATTTGAAGCCAGATACGATTTTATTTCTGGAGCCTGTCCCATGCGTTGTAGGATGTTTAGCAGAATCCCTGGCCTGAACTCACTAGATGCCAGTAGCACCCATCCTCCCACACCACCCCAACTGTGACAACCAAAAGCGTCTCCAGATTATCGCCACATGTCCACTAGAGGACAAAACCGTCCCTGGTGGGAAGCAGGGAGGCAATGAGGTATTTGCAAGCAGTCAGAACAGGAAAGGAATCAAAAGTAAAAAAGGTCACGGAGGCTGAAGAGCCCTCTAAGATAGGAGCTGAAAGGTGGATCTTCGTTCACTTTGGATCTTCTCGAGCACATACAGGGGAGTGGCGGGGGCGAAGCAAAACTGCAGGACTCAGGAGTGAGTGGGAAGGGAGCGAGTGAGTCAGGGAGGGAGGCTCTTCTTCAAGGCCTCTGGGCCGTAAAGGGAGGGAGTGAGATGGGGTACATGGTTGAGGGATGTTCTTTTGTGTATGGGAGACACTTGAGCCATGGGGAAGCAGACAGCTGAAGAAAACCTTGAAAACAAGAAAAATGTAAAAGATTGGGATCCTGCATATCGTGTCAGAGGCATGTCCACTGTGTTGTTAAACTTTTAAAAAACCATATGATAGGACCTTTTGTTTTTTTGCATAAAAAATAATCCCCCGAAAGTTCTAGATGTGACTTTGGGTTGTCTCCTGGTGGAGAGGGTGTGGACAATCATCATCAGGATTGGGGGCCAGATCCCAAGCCTGCACTTTTCAGAAATGTCTGGCCTTGTTTATATCTCTCTAGGACAGAGTTTCCTAACCTCAGCACTCTTGACATTTGAAATTGGATAATTCTTTGTTGCAGGAGGCTGTCCTGCGCATTGTAGGATGTTTAGCAGAATCCCTAGCCTCTACCCACTAGATGTGGGGAGCACCCCCTCCTGCACCCCCAGTTGTGACAACCAAAAATATTTCCAGATACTGCCACATATCCACTAGAGGTCAAAAACCGTCCCTGGTGGGAATCAGGGAGGCAATGAGGTACTTAGGAACAGTTAGAACAGGGTAATAATCAAAAGAGAAAAAGGTCAGGGAGGCTGAAGGGACCCTCTAAGATAGGAGCCGAAAAGTGGCCATCGGGTCTGGCGGTTTACTTTGGATCTTCGGTTTACTTTGGATCTTCAAGCAGTATAGGGGAGTGGTGGGGGCAGAAGCGAAACTGCAGGACTCAGGAGTGAATGGGAAGTGAGGAAGTGAGTCAGTGAGGGAGGCTCTTCTTTAAGGACTCTTGGCTGTGAAAGGAAGGAGTGAGGGATACATGGTTGAGAGAGGGTTCTTTTGAATGTGGGAGAAATCTGAGCCATGGGGAAGAAGATACTTGAAGAAAGCTTGAAAATGGAAGAACTATGTGAACTATGCATCCTGGTCGATCCTGCATACTGCATTGGAGCCATAGCCACTGTATTGTTAAATGAAAAAAAAATCATATGACGGGGTCATTTCTGGTTTTTGTAAAACAAAACCCCAAAAGTTCTGTAAATATGTTTGTATGTTACATATATTTATATGTAGATTTATGCTTGCTTTATGTTCGAGTAAACATAGAAAAGGGTCTGAAAAGAGACTTAGCAAACGAGGTTATTATGTAGAGAGGGTGGGCTCAGGGACAGGGAATGGGAGGCAGTGGGGTATGGGGGCATAGAGTGGGATGGGGTACGGGGCAACTGGGTGGATGGATTTTATTTCTTTGTATGCTTCTGTGTTGTGAAAGTAAAATGATTAAATAAATGTTCACAAAAATACAAAAAATAAAAGGAAGTGAATTTACTGCTTTGGGTGGATTGGAAGGACCACCTTTTCCTCTGGGACAGGAGGGAAGAAGGAGAACAAACATTGATCTATGCAGCAAAGGCAGAGGGTGGGGAACAAGGGGGCTCCTTGTATGTGATGTGGACAAAGCACCTGAGAGTGAGTGAAGATGGAAGATCAGGATAAGGATGGGGGCTTTAGGCACTCTGGGGAGTAACTGGAGGGGGGTGAAGGTGAGGAGTGGAGGGAGATATAAGGATCATCAAGCAGCATGGAGTAGGATAGTATCCAACTGAAAGAAAACTAAGGGGGAGAACAGTGGGTATCTAGGAGGAAAAGGAAGGAGGGTGGATCCAGGAGTGACACCAGACACAAATCTCTCAGGTGTTGCAACCTGCCATCTATTCATTACAGGAGAAATAGCACATGCAAAGGGGAAAAGGCAGGAATGACAGGCAGAGATCTGTGTCTGACTCCTTCCCCTTCTAGGCTTGTAGCAAATCTTTTCATTTGTTGCTCTGCTATGGAGAAGCTGAGCACTAGCTATACTTTGTTTTCAGGTCCAACTAGCTGGGAGTGCAATTTCTAGCAATCCAGTCTTTACCTACAAATACCTAAGAGTTTAAAGTGAAGTTCAACTTACTTCAGGTCTTTGATTTTACAGTATGGATTACGCAGTGCCTGGCAGAGCAAGTGTAGCTGAGACATTGGCAAATCGTGCAGCTGACAGGATCTAAAAGAGTTGAGAAAGCAAAAATAATTTAAAACAAAACAAGTAAAAGGTTATTTTGGCTTTTGTCACCATGCTAGTACCAATTTACCCCTTCCCAAAATCTTAAGAGGTATTATCCCATTTTGCAAAAAAGAAAATTAAAGCACAAAAAGTTAAGTAATTTGCTCAAGATCACATAGGAAAGTATGAAACAGAGATCATTACTCAGGTCTGACTCCAAAGCCATGTTACTATGTGCCAAGCACCTAGGCAAGCACTCTACATACACAAATTATCTTATCTGGCCCTTAACCCAATGACAGGTATTGTAATCACCATTTTGAGGATGCTCTAAGAGGTTAAGTGACATTCCCAAGCTACCTTTACAATATAACTGGTTCTTGGTTATCAATACTGATAGAAGAATTAATGATAATAATTGAAAACTAAGAAAGTTCAATAGTAAACCCTCACTTAGCCAAAATGTTTGGGAAAGGAGTATTTTGGGTTTAATTCTTGGTGAGAGTTTAAGCCCTCTGATAAAGGGAATAAGGATTAGGGGCAGGGACTCTATCTAAGGCTGATTTTCTGGAAACCCAGAATGAGCCAGAAGCCCCTTTTTGTTTCCACCAGTGTTTCAACTCCCTTAAATGTATCAGTCCATTATTTTACTTTATAATATACAGCTGGATTGAAGCTGTCATCAATTCGTCAAGACCTTGTAGCCAAGGTCTTTCATAATTTTGAATCCATTTAAGCTCTGCTACCCCTTCCCCCTCTAGTTCCAAACACAAACTCTTGCTGCACCTCCCTCCCCCTCCCTACTTCCCTCAAACACACATACGACATGCTTATTTCTGCCTCTATGCTATAGCCCACTAGGGAAATACAACTATAAGAGGTAATACTTGGGTTAGGCCTGGTGCCGTGGCTCACACCTGTAATCTCAGCACTCTGGGAGGCCCAGGTGGGAGGACTGCTTGAACCCAGGAGTTCGAGGTTATAGTGAGCTATGATCATGCCACTGCACTCCGGCCTGGGTGACAGAGCAAGACCCTGTCTCTGAAAATAAATAAATAAATAAATAAATATTTTTTTTTTTAAAAAAAGACTTGGTTTAATTCCCTTCTAAAATAGAACCTTTTGCTCACTCTCCTATCCTCAAGGTCCCTTACTCATCAGCTGGCCCCAAAACTATGGGACGGGCAAACCTAAATATTGAGACAGACTTAAGGCATTTTCTAGATAACACAGGTATAAGTTTTTTTTGCTGCTTTAGTCAATAAGTCAATAAAACTGTATTTTATAGTATAGAGTCCATATCATAAAAGTGGTTTACTTAAGCCTCTTTGAACTTTAGCTTTTGACCCTCTGTGAAGTTGCAAGTTCTGGTGGAAAAAGCCCAGGCTTTACAGCAAGCTACATAGAGTGTAGCTCTGCCCCTTATTAATCTGAAGCTCTTTGAGGCCTTAGTGACGAAGTATACGTAGAGGAGAGTGACAATCAATCCAACGTTAGGTTTACAATCTTTTCCAGAATGGTCATCTACACTAAAACAGCAGAGTCCTCAATGATAATCTTGATGACTTTACATACCCAAAACACTTTATAATTATAAAACACATCCACTGGGTGACAATGAAGACACACAGTGGCTAGTACAGGGCCTGGTACATAATAGATATTCAATAAATCCTTATTGTACTGATTGACCTAAAATATACACAGTTAAGATGCTTATTTCTCACTTTTATTTATTTTATTTATTGACAATGCTAGAAATGATCACGTGCCTGAATACATAAAATAAATAAGTAGGCCCATTGTCTGTGAAGACCAGAAGCTGAAGGAAAAACATGGATATACTCACTCATTAAGTGTCAAGGCTGGTGGCACAAATGCTGAGGCTGGCTCTTCCTCTTCAAATCCAGGCAGGTGCTGACACTTCAAAGACACTGATAGGTGACTGTGACTGCTTTTTACACAGAAGGACATAGCCAGAATGTCCATTTTTGTATAGGTAGGTTGAAGCAGTATAACTGACTGTAAATCATCAATTATCTTTTTTGAATATTCTTCCTCCTGAATCTCATACAAACAGTGAAACAAATCCACTGGCTCAATCTGTAACCTAGAAGACTTATCTTTTATTTCTCTCTCAGTCCATTTTAGTAACTCTTCTCGAAGACCTGGAGAGATTTTTCTTCCAAAAGTAGTTTCCACAGCCTTTCCTTTTCCTTTATGTAAGAGACCAAATAAAAACTGTATCATAAGTGATGAAAAACCTTTTCCATATTGTTGGAATATTTCTTGCCATGTTTTCCCCACTTGATCAAAAAACATCCAGCTATTGTCATTCTTCAGGGCATAGAACACAGCAGTCAAGAACTCTTGGAAACTGAAGTGAAGGAAAGTATAGACATTGATATCTCCTTCAGCTTTTTTCAAAAAGTGATTGAGAAAAGCACAGTTGCTATCATACACTCCTATCCCATGTCTTCTGAGGTCACTGACTGCAAACAGAACCTGATGGTTCTGCAGTCCTTCAGCAGCCAAAGAGCAAAGGCCCCACAGGCAACTTTGTCCTTTCCACACTGAAATGCCTGTAAGGGTTTTGAGGCACTTGGAAAAGTAGAACAGATATACATCAGTCATGGTCTGAAGTGACCTCAAAAGAGTCCTGTCACCATCTCCTTGTGACTGCAGAACACTGCATATCATCCAGGAGACAATGGGAAGAGAAGACATAATGTCAAGGCCTTCATTTTCTCGCAGACCATAAAAGACTTTCATTGCTGCATTAGCACCTGAAAACCGACTCAAGAAATATGCTTTCTTTTCAGCATCTGTAAACCATAAGATCTCTGCCTGGATAGGTTGTTTTAACAGAGAGTGGAGTTTCTTCATGGCTGTAGGCCGGGCAGTTATCAGGAGGGAGGATTCGGGGAACAGTTTCTTCCTCACAAAACTGCACAAGAGGCTCTCTACTGGCTTCCTCTCCTGGGGGTGAGCACTAAGATCCTCTTCTCGGTCACCCACAGGGTACTGCAGCTCAGGAAATCCATCAAGAATGAACAGAAGCTTCTCTGGATATATGAGAATAATGTCTAAGATTGGTCCATTTATATCTTGAAAGGTGTTAGTGATCAGGTCAGCAGCACTAAGGTTAGCAATATGGCTTATTTCTCTGCAGTTGATGTAGATGAGATAGTCAAATCTGCCTGGAGTAACCATTCCTGCTGCCCAGTCAAACATGAACTTGTGCACCACAGCTGTTTTCCCAATCCCAGCACATCCCTGAAGCACCACAGTTCGGGATGAGCTGGAGCCCTCTTCATCGGGATCAAATACGTGTTCCATCTCAATAAAATGATCTTGTTGAGGAATTCCACATGGTGTCTTTTCTGATATACCATGTTCTTTTACAAGAAGCAGTCGTGACTCTATATGCTTGCCATGGTGATAACATTTATCAACTCCTATTTTTAGGTATTTTTCTTTTAGATGTTTTCTGAATACTTCCCGGTAATCTAATGTGGTGACACCAAGAGTTAGTAATCACAGAATCCTAGACAATAATACAAACAACAACTCTAATACCACCATCACCACCATCTCCACTTAGATGTCTCAAAGGCTCCTCAAGCTTCACATATCTAAACCTGAGTTCTTGATTTCTACACTCCTCTGCCCCCCAAAACAACCTTCCCCAGGCATCTCATCTCAGTTACATGGTGCCATCTCATCTCAGTTACATGGTGCCATCCAGTTGCTCAGAAAAGTGTTAGGAGTCATTCTTCATTTCTTTTTTTCCTTCAGTCCTCTATATCCAATCGATTTGCAAGTCCTATCATTTTACATTTCCAAAATAAGCCGAAAATCCATTTATTTATCACTATATCCTCAAATACCACCCAAGTCCAAGGCACTATCAACTCTTTCCAGGACTGGTGAAACAGCCTCCTACTCATCTACTCTTGACCATCTTCCGGTTCCTCTCCACAGATCAGCCAAAGCAATTTCCTACAAATATTGATTAGATTATGTCACTGCCCTGCCTAAAATCCTTCAAGAGCTTTTCAATTGCACTTGGTGTAAAATCCAAAATCCTTACCTCATCCTACAAGGTGTTCCATGATGTGGGCCCTACCTACTGCCCCTCCCCTGCATATCATTCTCTTTCTCACTCCCTATACTAAAACCCCATTGGCCTACTTTTAGTTTCTCAAAAATGCCACTTTCTTGCCATGTTCTCTCCTACTTCAGGGCCTTTACAGTAGCTATTCTCTCTACCTGGAACACTCTTCCTCCTGCTCTTCCCACGGAAGAGCTCTCCCTCATCCTTCTGATTTCAACTTAAATATTACTTCCTAGAAGAGGATTTGCCTGGCCACCCAATTTAAAGCAGATTCTAACATTCCCCTTCCCAGCACCCTAGTTTCCCCTTTATAGCAATTTATAATTGTCTTGTTTGTTTGCTTTTTCGTTGTTTGTCTTTTCTGCTATACAATGATCTACATGAAAACGGTGCATTATCTGTCATCTTCACTCATAGTACCCTGAGTACCTAGCACAATGCCCAGCACATAGTAGACAATAAATATTTGTTGAATATGGCCATAAATGCTTTTGAGTTAAAAAAAAGTCATTTATTATCACCCATTCTGTGCCAGATACTGGATAGACCCTTTACATACATTTCTGATACAATTCTCACAATAATCCCACAAAGTAGGTATTACCCACACTTGATAGTTGAGTAAACTAAAACTCAATAACAAAGGCCAGCTTCATGAGTGTGCAATCTGTGCAGTTATACACGTTCCCATGTTCAAAAGTACCTATGCTTGGTTTAATGCTCTGCTGTTGCTGTCTTGAAATTCTTAATATTTGAACAAGGGGTCCCACCATTTTCATTTTGCACTGCACCTCTCCAAGTTATGCAGCCAGTGCTACTTATAGCATTAGATAACTTGTCAAATGCTACTAAGTAGAAGAGCCTTAATTTGGATTCAGATTTGTCTGAGGTTTATATGCTTAAATACTAGGTAGCTTGACACCTTCTGTAACTAGAAAAAATAACCCAAAGAGTCAGTCATCAAGTTCAAACTTCTGTTAAGTGAATGTTTAAACCAGCAGTTCCCAAATCAGTGTTTCTTAGAAGACTATTCTGCAATATATTAATAGGAGAGCTGTGAAAAAGGTGTTCTATGGTCAAATAAACTGAGGGGAATGTACCCTCTAGTCTCTTAGAGTTTCTCAATGCATATTAGCACATGAAAGGCTCTGATGTTAGTATATGAAAGGTTAGCATATGAAAGGTTCTTTAACTCTCCCACAGTAAAAAAAAGGTTGTTTAACTTTGTTTAATCCAACATTTTCTGGTCTTAAATAACTACAGAATACTTTTCTAACAGCAAAGTTATTAATTCCTAGAAAACTGTTCTGTAGAACTCAGTTTTGGGAATGCTGATCTAGATAAGGGTTGGCAAACATTTTTTTGCAAATTTTCATAAGTAGTTTAGGCCTTTCAGTCTCTGTTGTGATTACTCAACTCTGCCACCTTAGTGTGAAAGTAGCCATACACAGTATGTAAATAAATAGCTGCATTCCAATAAAACTTTATTTACAAAAATAGGCAACTGGCTAGAATTTGACCCACTAGCTATAGTTTGCTGGCCCTGATCTGGATAATTCCAGAAAAGAATTGGTCTTCTCTAGGCATAAAAGTCTCATCTGGCTCTTGACCACCACCACCAGTGGTCCTCCCAGTATTTGAATACCTATTCAAATATATTCTATATGATATAGAAGTCCTATCTGTTATGACAGTTTGGAGCTTCACAGATATTGCAAAAAAACTCACTGACTGTTGCTCCAGTGAATAAGGGGGGTAAATGGGAGAGGAGTGGGGATGAGTAGTTGGGTTCATGGGACATACTATTCCCAAAACGAAAAATGACAGTAAAATAGAAAAGACATCTACCTGTAAGCTCCCTCCATGAAAATGAAGCCAGAGAACTTGAAGCAACTGTGTGAAGAAAAGAGTTGGGGTTAGCAGTAGCACATAAATATACCTTCATACCAAAACCTGAAATACACAGAATGATACTGCTATAGTCATTCATGCTATTCCCCAAACAGAAATACAACAAAGAAAGTAAGTCACCTCAACATCTTTTCTAACTTACTCGCAAAGGTATTTTATAGCTAATGTCCAACATAAGGTAAAACATAAGAACTTTCCTAACACATATATTTAGAGAGTGTACATTTTTTTTTTTTTTTTGAGACAGAGTGTCACTGTGTTGCCCGGGCTAGAGTGAGTGCCGTGGCGTCATCCTAGCTCAAAGCAACCTCAGACTCCTGGGCTCAAGGGATCCTCCTGCCTCAGCCTCCCGAGTAGCTGGGACTACAGGCATGCGCCACCATGCCCGGCTAATTTTTTCTATATATTTTTAGTTGTCCGATTAATTTCTTTCTATTTTTAGTAGAGACGGGGTCTCGCTCTTGCTCAGGCTGGATTCGAACTCCTGAGCTCAAACAATCCGCCCGCCTCGGCCTTCCAGAGAGCTAGGATTACAGGCGTGAGCCACTGCGCCCGGCCTGTACATTTTAATTTATATGATTGGTAAGGAAAATTTTAGGCATGAACTTAAAGATACATTATATGAAGTGACTGTTTTCTGGCATTTTGCTTTCCACTGCATATTAGTCAATTGCATCTGTTGAGACTTCTGTTGAGGCTTCTTTTGAGCTTAACTTGTTAATGGGAAAGAACAGGCATTGCTGCATATTAGTTTGACAGATATATACAATGAGTTACATTCAAATACATATACCCACACTAAATCCAAACACTTATACATATAGGTATATAAATAAAATACACAAGCACACACACAACTCCACATTCCTATAGTGTTTTACTACTTGCACACCTTCAAAAGCAAGAGTGAGACTTATAGTTGGGGAGGAGGTGTGATTAGATGGGTGCTAACAGGTGGCTGGGAGGAAGGAAAGTCTAGAAAGGCAGGCACTAGAATGTTACAGAAATGGGCAGGCAAGTGAATGGTCTATTGAGGATAACTGGCATCTATTCCCCACAACTGAACATTCCTTGGAGTTTAGGAATCAGCCACAAGGAGAAGGACTCCATCAATCTTCAGTCTTTGTTCTTTTGTGCTATCTCCTGTGAAAAACTGTGGTTATATCACAGGGACAGGCTATTTTGCAATTACAAAGGTTGATTATGGAAAACAACAAAAAGCACAGTTGAATCTTTTCCTTTCTGTCTTTCCTTTCCCTCATTTTGGGCAACACAAAAATTATGGAGACAGTTTCGAGAGATTTATGGGTAAATACTGTATCCGTGTTATATCTTAACATATACACACACATATATACATCCAACAAAATTTTAAAGATTCAGAAGAATTCTGAAGGCTATGAGGAGAAGAAGTAAGAGAAAGAGAATGAATAGACTTACCTAGAGTATGCCCTCTGTTACTTCATTCAGTTACTCACCTCTCTTTTCAGACAATAAACTCCAGGTACAAGCAGGTTCCATATCTTTTCTTTTCTTCTGATTGTTCATCCTGGCAAATCAAGAAGACTGTAACCCAAAACAGAAATGATGACTATGAGGCCTAGTGGAAGCTCAGAGTGAAAAAGTAACTCAAGAAAGACTCTACATTCAAGGCATTACAGAGTTTGGGGAAGACAGAACACCCAATAACCAAGTAGACATCTAGGGTGGGACTAGGGGGAATGACATGAAGACAGACCAAAACTAACAGTCTTCAACTTGAAGAGAAAAAAAAGCTAAAAGAGGATAGAATGTCTATAAAGCTTTGAAAGGTAAAAATATGAGAATGTCAAATTGGACTCTGAATCGGGTTACTAAGGGAAGCACAGGATTTAGGTAGTATACCTCTAATGTTTGTAGTCAAGGGAAGTAAGAATGACTATGTACTTCCACAAGATATTTTCGTGCCATCAATAAAGAGAAAATTCTAAGCCTATAGATTGGACTACTGTGGAATAAGAGAATAGTCTGAAGAGTCAGGAGACCTAGGCCATAGTTCTGTTTCTATTTACCTATGGAACTTGATTGAGTAAAATTCTTCTCCTTTCTGGGTCTGTTTTACTATTTTCAAAAGGGCTGAGGGAATGTTAGACCAGGTTTCTTTCTAGGTTTAACATTGTAAGATTAGTGGTTCTCAGTCCTAGTTGTATATCAGAATCACCTTCACACTATCCTCCAGAACTTTTTTTCCTTCTCTAAAATATTACTTATCACCTCCTAATATATTTCGTAATTTACTTATATATTATGCTTATTCTTCTTCTTTGTCAGTCTTTCCCACATAAATTGAATTATTGGTCCCAATTCTCAGCCTTTGCCATGAACTGTGCAATTGCACTCACAAAAAAGTAGAGCTTATTTTCCTACCTCTTGTCTTTTAGCTTAGTCATGAGACTTGCTTTGGATAATGGAGTGTACCCAGAGTTGGACATGTCACCTCTTGTGATTCTGTCACTGTCATGAGAAGAGCCACAGAGAAACAAGACCCAGCTACTACAATGGTCCAGGAAGGATGAGAAATACATAAAGCAGAGCCACCCCAGTTTACCCATAGCAGCAAGAAAAGTAGAGCCACCACAGCCTGAATCAGTTGCCCAACAGAGCCCTTCCTAATTAGCTGAGTCCCAGATGGCCTCCAGATCTGTGAGAATAAATGCTTAAAGAGTCTTTAATTTTTCATGCCATGGAAATTTTGTCATTGTTGTTACACATCACTGTGGAAATAGCTAACTTATACATCTTGCTAGAATGTAAATGCATAGAAAGTTTTTACCACAGAGTAGACATACATTAATAGAAGCTTTTCTAAAAAATTCAATGACTAGTTTGCATTCCTGATAAATTAAATCAGAATCTTTGATGATGAAGCTTGGCATTGATTTTTTTTTTGGAGTTCTCCAAGTAATTCTAATACAAAGCCAGGGAGGAGAGCCACTGTTCTAAGATTTGGTTATTTTTTATAGAGGAAAGAGTACATTGGTGAACCACATAGGCTTTAGAAGCAAATGCGTTCAGGCCCTGACTCTACCACTTAGTGACCGCATGACAACCATGGAATTAACATTTCCAAGTCTCAGACACTTCATCTGTTAAGTAGGGATAACAATAGTACTTTCCTTATAAGGTAATTATGAGGATTAAAAGAGATAATGCATGTAACATATTCAGCACACTACATGGTGCACAGTAAAGGCTCAATAATCCTAAACTATAGCTGTGTGTGTTGCCATATCGTTTTTTTTTATTTCAGCATATTACGGGGGTACAAATGTGTGGGTTACATTTATTGCCTTGCCCCGCCCAAGTCAGAGCTACAAGCACATCCATCCTCCAGATGGTGCACACCGCACTCATTAGGTGTGAATATACCCATTCCCTGCTCCTCCTCCCACCTTCCCAACACCCAATGAATGTTACTACTATATGTGCACATAAGTGTTGATCAATGAATACCAACTTGATGGTGAGTACATGTGGTGCTTATTTTTCCATTCTTGGGATACTTCTCTTAGTAGAATGGGTTCCAGCTCTATCCAGGATAATACAAAAAGTGCTAGATCACCATTGTTTTTTTGTGGCTGAATAGTACTCCATAGTATACATACACCAGATTTTATTAATCCACTCATGTATTGATGGACACTTGGGTTGTTTCCACATCTTTGCAATTGTGAATTGTGCTATTATAAACATTCAAGTGCAGATGTCTTTTTTACAGAATGTCTTTTTTTCCTTTGGGTAGATGCCCAGGAATGGGACTGCTGGATCAAATGGTAGTTCTACTTGTAGCTCTTTGAGGTATCTCCATATAACTTTCCACAGGGGTTGTACTAGTTTGAAGTCCCACCAGCAGTGTTATGAGTGCTCCTATCTCTCCATACCCACGCCAACATTTGTTGTTTTGGGACTTTATGATAAAAGCCATTCTCACTGGAGTTAAGTGATATCTCATTGTGGATTTGATTTGCATTTCCCCGATGATTAGAGACATTGAGCATTTTTTCATATGTTTGTTGGCCATCAGTCTATTTTCTTTTGAAAATTTCTGTTCATGTCCTTTGCCCACTTTTTGATAGGGTTGTTTGATTTTCTCTTGCTGATTTTCCTGAGTTCTATATAGATTCTAGTTATCAGCCCTTTATTGATGTGTAGCATGTGAATATTTTCTCCCATTCTGTAGGTTGTCTGTTTGCTCTCGTGATAGTTTCCTTGGCTATGCAGAAGCTTTTCACTTTGATCAGGTCCCATTTATTTATTTTTGTTGTTGCTGTGATTGCCTTTGGGGTCTTCTTCATAAATTGTTTCCCTAGGCTAATGTCTATAAGAGTTTCTCCAACATTTTCTTCTAGAATTCTTATAGTTTCATGCCTTAGGTTAAAGTCTCTTATCCACCGTGAGTTGATTTTTGTGAGAGGAGAAAAGTGTGGATACTGTGTCAGTCTTCTACTTGAGGCTATCAAATTTTCCCAGCACCATTTATTGAATAAGGATTATTTTTCCCAGTGTATGTTTTTTTCTGCTTTGTCAAAGATTAGAAGGCTATATGAGGATGGTTTTATATCTGGGTTCTCAGTTCTGTTCCATTGGTCTATGTCTCTGTTCTTGTGTCAGTACCATGCTGTTTTAGTTGCTATAGACTTGTAATATAGTTTGAAGTCTGGTAAATTGCTGCCTGCAATTTGTTCTTTTTGATTAAGCTTGCTTTTGCTATACGGGGTCTTCTCTGTTTCCATGCAAAGCATAGAATTATTTTTTCTAGATCTGTGAAAAATGATGTCGGTATTTTAATAGGGATTGCATTGAATCTGTAGATCACTTTGGGTAGTATAGACATTTTAATAATGTTGATTCTGCCAAACCATGAGCATGGTATGGTTTTCCAGCTGTTTACATCCTTTGCTATTTCCTTCCTCAATGTTTCATAGTTCTCCCTGTAGAGGTCTTTCGCCTCCTTAGTTAAATATATCCCTAGGTATTTTATTTTCTTTGTGGCTATTGTGAAGCCTATTCAGTCTTTGATTTGGTTCTCAGTTTGACTATTGTTGGCATATAGGAATGCTACCGATTTGTGTACATTGATTTTGTAACCTAAGACTTTGCTGATTTTTTTTAGCAATTCCAGTAGTCTTATGGCAGAATCTTTGGAGTATTATAGATATAAGATCATATTGTCAGCAAAGAGCAATAGTTTGACCTTTTATGCCACCATCTGGATGCCCTTGATTTCCTTCTCTTGTCTGATTGCTCTGGCTAGGAATTCCAGCACTATGTGGAATAGAAGTGGTGCTAGACGGTAACCTTGTCTGGTTCCAGTTCTAAGCAGGAATGCTTTCAGTTTTTCCCCATTCAGTATGATGTTGGCTGTGTGTTTGTCATATATATTTGTATCATTTTTAGCTAAGTCCCATCTATACCTATTTTGTTAAGTGTTCTTATCATAAAAGGGTGCTGAATTTCATTGAATGCTTTTTCTGCATCTATTGAGAGGATCATATGGTCTTTGCTTTTATTTCTATTTATGTAGTGAATTACATTTATAGATGTGCCTATGTTGAACTATCCCTACATCTCTGAGATGAAGCCCACTTGATTGTGATGGATTATTTTTTTGATAAGCACCTGAATTTGCTTTGCTAGGATTTTATTGAGATTTTGCATCTATATTTATAAGGGATATTGGTCTGTAGTTTTCTTTTTTTGTTGGGTCCTTTCCTGGTTTTGATATCAGGGTGATGTTGGCTTCATAAAACGTGTTGGGGAGGATTCCTTTCTTCTTGATGTTGTGGAATAATTTCTGCAAGACGGGCATCAGTACTTCTTTGTAGATCTGGTAAAATTCAGGTGTGAAACCATCTGGTCTGGAACTTTTTTTTTAGGAAGGTTTTTTTATTGCTGCTTAAATTTCAGTACTTGATATTGATCTTTTCAGGAATTCTATTTCTTCCAGACTGAGCCTAGGGAGGCTGTGTGTTTCTAAGAATTTGTCCACTTCCTCCACGTTTTCAAGTTTACGTGCATAGAGATTTTTATAGTATTCATAGATGATATTTTGCATTTCTGTACTATCAGCTGTAATTTCTCCTTTTTCATTCCTGATGGAGCTTATCAGAGTCCTTTCTTTTCTGCTTCTGGTTAATCTAGCAAGAGGCATGCCAATTTTGTTTATTTTTTCAAAGAACCAACTTTGTGTTTTATTAATCTTCTGTATAGTTCTTTTATTATTGATTTCATTTACTTCTGCTCTGATGTTGGTTATTTCTTTTCTTCTGCTGGGTTTGGAATTGGTTTGCTCATCCTTCTCCAGTTCTTTGAGACGATTCATTAGATTGTTGATTTGTGATCTTTCTGTCTTTTGGATATAGGCATTTATGGATATAAATTTTCCTCTCAGCACTGCTTTAGTTGTGTCCTACAGATTTTGATAACTTGTGTCCCCTTTATCATTTAGTTCAAAGAATCTTTTATTTCCACCTTAATTTCCTCCTTAACCCAATAATCATTCAGCAGAAGGTTGTTTAGTTTCCATGACTTTGTGTAGAGATGAGTGTCTGTGTTGGAGTTGATTTCTAGTTTTATTCCACTGTGATCTGAGAATATGCATGGCATAATTTCTATTTTTTTTTTTTAATTTTTAAAACATGTTGAGCCATGTTTTGTGGCCTAGGATATGGTCAATGCTAGAGAATGTTCCAGGAGCTGGTGAGAAAAACATATATTCAGTGATTTTGGGGTGGAATGTTCTGTAAATGTCTGTCAGACCCATTAGTTTTAGAGTTCTGTTTAAGTCCATTGTTTCTTTGTTTATTTTCTTTTGGAGGATCTGTCCTGTTCTGTCAGAGGGGTGTTGAAGTCCCTGGCTATTAAAGTGCTACTGTTTATCTTTTTTTTTAGATCAAGTAGGATTTGCTTTATGAATCTGGGTGCACCTGAGTTAGGTGCATAAATATTTAGAACTGCTATGTCTTCTTGTTGAATTGTACCCTTCACCATTATATGGTGACCATCTTTGTCTTTCATTACTTTTGTTGATTTGAAGACTAAGTTATCTGAAATCAGAACTCCTATGCCAGCTTTCTTTTGGTTTCCATTTGCATGGAATATTGTTTTTCATCCCTTCACCTTGAGTCTGAATGCATCCTTGTGGATTAGATGTGTTTCGTGAAGACAGCAGATACTTGGCTTGTGTATACTGATTCACTCGGTCATCCTGTGACTCTTTAATGGGCAGTTCAAGCCATTCACATTTATTGAAATAATTGATAAGTGGGGCGGATTTCTGTTCATCCTCTTGAGTTGAATTTGTTGCTTTGTTTTCTCCTACGCCACTGTGGTATCGGGCCTTTGACCTTTAGCTTTTGGATGATTTTACACTGGTGAGTGTCTATTGTGCTAATCCATGTATAACACTGTTCTGAGTACTTCCTGGAGGGCAGGTCTTGTCTTCATGAATTCCCTCAGTGTTTGCTTGTCTGAGAAGGTCTTCATTCCTCTTTTGTATGGGAAACTTAGTTTTGCAGGATACAAAAATTCTAGGCTGGGCATTATTCTGTTTAAGAAGAGTGAAAATGGATCCCTAGTCCCTTCTAACTTGTGAAGTCTCAGTTGAGAAGTCTGCTGTTAGTCCAATGGGTTTTCCTTTGTAGGTTACCTGCTTCTTTCGCTTTATGGTTTGTAGGAGGGCCTCTTTTTTGTTGATTTTGGCCAGGCTGATGACTATGTGTCGTGCTGTCTTCCTGTTTGCAATGAATTTCCCAGGAGTTCTTTGAGCTTCTTGTACCTGGATATCTACATTTCCGGCAAGGCCAGGGAAATTTTCCTCCACTATGTTGTCAAATAGTTTATTCAACCCTTGTGTATTTTGTTTTTCACCCTCAGGGATGCCTATGATTCTTATGTTAGGCCTCTTCACATAATCCTACATTTCTTGTAGGCTTTGCTCTTTTCTCTTATTTCGCTGCTCTATCTCCGCGACTGATTTGTTTAATTGAAAGGTGTTATTTTCAATTCCTGAGATTCTTTCTTCTGCTTGATCTAGCCTATTCTTGAGGGTTTCCACAGTGTTTCGTAATTCCTTGAATAAATTATTCATTTCCAAAAGTTCTGTTTGATTTTTCTTTATTATTTCAATTTCCTTAGTGAATTTTTCATTCACTTCATGGATTTGTGTGTGTGTGTGTGCTTTCTTTGTGTTGGGTATCTATTTTCTCTTGCATTTCATTGAGTTTTGTTACAATCCATGTTCAAAAGTCTTCATCTGTCATTTCAGTGTTCTGATTTTGGTTGGTATCCATTGCTAGAGAGCTGGTGTTCCTTTTTGGGGGTGTGCTTTCAGTTTGATTCTTCATACTTCCAGAGCTCTTTCACCGATTCCTTCCCATCTGGAGCAGCTGTTGCTTCTTACCTTTGAATTTTTGTTTAGATAATGACGTGCCCAGTTTCGTCTCTGTGCTAATAGGTGGTGTTTGTGGATAAGAATCAACCATACCCTGATGATTAGTCAGTAAATGCAGTAAAAGTGGGTGCAAATTGACCTCCCTGTCATTAGGTGGCACTTTCCAGGAGTAGCAAGCTGAAATGTTGTTTTTGTGTCCTGTAACCAGATCTAGTTCCTCTGGAAAAGCACTCCAGTGCCTCAGGTGGTGGGTGGGGCCCTGGGAATTCCAGGTGTGTCCTCAATCTCCACCTCAGCAGGGGCACATGGGGGAGTCAGGCTGGGAAGGGCTGGGTCAGGTGAGCCTTTCCTCTAGCTCCGCAAATGCTTTTAGCAGGGGTCAAAGGTCTGTTCCCCACCTCTGGGCAAAGTTTCCAGGGAGGGGCTGATAATGGCCCCATTCAACTAGAAAGTCTGCATGTGGAGGTGGGGCTGAAATCCGCAGTCTGGCAGTCTGGAGCAGGCCTCACTCCTTTCCACCCTCCCCTATTCCGTGGTTTCTCTTGGGCCTCCGCCAGCAGGCAGGACCTCAAGCCAGCTGAGCTCCCCCATGACTGTGATGCAAGTCGGGAGGTTCCCTGCCCAGGATCATGGCCTGAGCTGGGAGTGGAGCCTTCCTATGGGAGGAGGGGTGCCCCTGGAGCACACCGCAGCTAGAACCCACTCTGAATTGCCCTGAAGGCACACACACCTCAGTAGACTAATTCACAAATATCCCTTCTGTGTCCACAGGCAATGTGATCTAGAGCTGTGTATATGGGATGTGGCCTGCAGGCCTGTCCCCCGGGCCCCAGAGATAAATCCCTGACCATGGCAGGGAGAAGAATGCTGGTCCAAAGTCACCCACGGGGTGCCAAGCTGGATCCATGCCCCTCCCCCTTGGGGTTTGCCCGCTCTCCTGGAGTCACCAGGCAAGTAGCACCAGGAATGGCTGGCAGGTAGGGAGCTCACAGTCTGAGCACCCCTCAGTCCACTGCAGGGCCCTAAAGAGAAAGGTCCGAGCCCTGTTCCCTGTGGATGCCTCGGGTGGTGGCTAAATCATCTCTCTCATCAGCTGTAGGTAGGGGAAGGGAAGGGGAGAATGAAGGACTATGTGGAGGAAGGACTGCACACCAGTAGTCTCCAACTCTCTTTCTGGGAGGCAGTTCTTCCAGAATGACCAGGCTCTGGAGTCTGGCAGATCTCCAAGGACCCACTGGACCCCTGTGGCTCCTGCAATCTTGGCTGGAGTTAGGAAATGTATGTGTGGGGACGAGCAAGGTGGATCCTGAGGAGTTGAGCCCGCCCCAGGGAGGACAAAGGTTCCCAGTGGGTAGAGACGCAACATGGCACCCGTTGACTGGCTTGCGTCTGTGGGGTGGGAGGCATCCCAAGGGAGGTGGGAGACTGATGCCCTCTCTGCAAGAGGCTCTTCACTCACCGGCGGCAGCAGTCTCTGGGCTGGTGTTGGCAGGTCTCTCCAGCAGTCCGGGAGCCCACCAGCAGTCTGAGATGCAAGGGAGGGGAATTTTAACTGCTCCACCTGCCCTTCTCTCTGGTCTACAAGCTTCTTGGGGCTTAATCCCTGCCGATGCCTCTCTCTTTCCAGTTCTGCTCCACAACCTCTTCTCGTGGAGTCTCCTGTAGTTTCAGGCCCCCTTTCTTCTGACCCTTATGCAATCTATGTTTGTCTGTTTTTTTCTCTTTCATCTAAAACTTCTCCTTGCAGAGACACTCTGGCTGGACGTGCTTCTCATCTGCCGTCTTTCCTCTCCCCTCTGTTGCCGTATCATTTTATATGGAGTAGAAATGTCTTTGAATTCAAATAGACTTTACTTAAGTCCTATTTCCACTCTTTCTAGCGATATGACCTTGAGTAAACTGCTTAAACTCTGAGACTCCAGTAACCGACCTGTAAAATATGGTTGATAATAATACCTACCTCATTAATTTTTTGTGAAGATTAAATAAAATGACATTCATAAAACACTTAGCACAGGGCCAGGTGCAATATAAATGATAAATGTTAGAGAAAAATAAGATAGCATTTATTATAACTTTGACAGAAAGATGTTACATTCCATTAAAATCTCTAAGGATTTGCCTATTTCGGACATTTCATATAAAGGAAACCATATAATATCTGTCCTTTTGTACCTGGCTTTTTTCACTTGCCATAATATTTCCAAGGTTTACCCACGTTGTAGCATGCATCAGTATTTTGTTCCTTTTTATGACTACAATTTTAAAAACGGAAAACGGCAAATATGTGGAAAAATTGGAACACGCATACATTGCAGGTGGGAATATAAAATGGTACAGGCACTGTTGAAAACAGTTTGGCAGTTCCTCAATAAATTAAACATAGAATTACCATATGACCCAGCAATTCCACTCCTAGGTATACACTTGAAAGAACTGAAAACAGATATTCAAACACAAACTTGTGCAAGAATTTTCATAGCAGCACTATATATAATAGCAAAAAAGTAGAAACAACCCAAATGTCCATCAATGGATGAATGGATAAATAAAATGTGGTATATACACACAATGGAATATTTTTCAGCCTTAAAAAGGAAATAAATTCTTACATATGCTACAACATGGATGAACTTTGAAGACATTATGCTAAGTGAAAGAAGCCAGACACAAAAGGACAAATATTGTATGATTCCACTTATATGAGTTATCTAGAACAGTCAAATTCATAGAGACAAAAAGTAAAATAGTGATTACCAGAGGCTGGGGGGAAAGAGTAATAGGGAGTAATTGTTTAATGGTTATAGAGTTTCAGTTTGGGAAGATGAGGAAGTTCGGGAAATAGATGGTGGTGATAGTTGTACAACAATGTGGATTTACTAAATGCCACTGAACTCTACACTTAACAATGGCTAAAATATGAAATTTTATGTTATATATATTTTACCAAAATTTAAAAAGAGGCAAATATTTGAACAGATCTTTTGCAAAAGAAGATATAGAAATGATAAGTAGCAAATAAAAAGATGCTCAACAACACATGAAAAAATGACATCATTAGTCACTAGGGAGATGCAAATAAAAAGTGCAATGAGGTACCACTTCACACCACCAGAATGGTTAACATAATAAAGAGTGATGGTCAGTCATGGTGGCTCACACCTGTAATCCCAACCTTTTGGGAGGCTGACGGGGAGGATCGCTTGAGGCTAGGAGTTTAAGACCAGCCTAGGCAATGTAGTGAGATCCCATCTCTACAAAAAATAAGAAAAAAATATTAGCCAGGCTTGGTGGTCCGTACCTGTAGTCCTAGCTACTCAGGAGGCTGAGGCAGGAGGATCACTTGAGCCCAGGAGTTCAATGCTGCAGGGAGCTGTGATTGTGCCACTGCACTCCAGCCTGGGCAACGAAGTGAGACCATGTCTTTAAAAAAAAATCTGAATGCATCAAAAATAAGATGGATTGATGGATGAACAGACATGTGATAAAGCAAATATAGCAAAATGTTAAAAACTATAGAAACTAAGTGTTGAATACATGTATATTCACTGAACCTGTCTATATGTTTAAAAACTATCACAATAAAATATTAAGGGAAAAAATCCCTGTGGGATGTAGTGACAGGAACTTTTATAACCTTAAATGTATTTATTAGAAATTTAGAAAATTTGAAAGTAAAAGAGCTTTTTAAATTAAAAGCTAGATCAAAAAATTAAGATAAAATCAATAATTACCAAAATAGAAGGCAAATAATAATAAAACAATAGAGCAGATCAATAAAAGAAAATAATATTAATAGTTCTTTGAAAATACCAATAAAATAGACAAATTTTTGGCAAATATGATTTCAAAAATAAAGGCACAAATTAACATAGAAATGAAAGGGGACCAAACTACAGACAGAAGAGGTTAAAAATTATTTTTAAAATACTATGTATAACTTTTACACCAATAATTTTAAAAATCTAGGTGAAATGGATAATTTCCAGGAAAATAAGTAACAAAAATTAGCCTAAGAAATAGAAAACTTAAATAGACCAATTAATCATAGAAGAATGTAAAATGATAACGATCTACCTCGAGAGTCACCAACCCCAAAAGTTTTGTGAACGAGTTTGACCAAATCACCTAGGAACAGATTAATCAAACTTTATATCAATTTTTCCATTGCAAAGAAAAAAAAGAGAAATTACACCACATAGCTATAAGCCTGGTATAATCTTGATACCAAAATAGAAAGTAAAGGGAAAGAAAATTATAGGCTCACCTCACTTATGAACCTTGATATAAAAATGCATAACCTTGATACCAAAATTGGACAAGTGCAAGAAAACTACAGGCCAGCATATTTCACAGGAGTGCGAATGGCATTTTGGTTGAGACAATTCTTCATTTAGTATCCCTAGTTCCCATTTACTAAATGATAGTAGGACTCCTCCTCCTGCACACATAGCCAATAAACTGTGACAACCAGAAGCACCTCCAGATATTTCCAAATGCCTCCTAGAGGGATGGTTTAGCTTGAGATTGAGGCTCAATGCTATAGGCAATTTCACTTATGAACACAGATACAAACATGCTAAATAAAATATTAGTCACTCAAATCATGCAGTAGATTAAAAAAAAGAAACATCATGCTCCGATAGGTTAATCCTAGGAATGCAAGGAAGGTTTAACATTTATAGATCAGTCAATGTAGAACAGGACACTAAATCCTTACTTGGAAAATTGTCAATTAAAGGGAAAAAGTTAAGCATTTATCCTGTCTTCCCTATAGGAACTGTATTTTAGGCTTACCAAACAGCCCTAGTAGATGAAGGATACTTCTTTTTACAGAGCAATTTTAGTTAATGAATGCTGAAAAAATGATGGAATTAGAAAATCATTACTTTGAAACCCTAATGAAATAATTTTTTCAGATAACAGTTACCAAAAGAATGGTAAAGTCATTAGGTAAAAGGATGATGGAGAACTTTACAATGGAGGGATCAGACTGTCACCACCTCAATCCACTTTTAATATTACTAAAAGTGAGACAACCATGCATCATGTAAAAGGAAATACATAGTATCACCATGAAATATTCTTGCCAAATAATAATTTTTAAAAACCTGAATGTAATCAAGCCTTTAGATCTAACTTCCAGTCTACAGGAAATACAGACAATGTAGAAACAAGTAAAACGCCTCAAGGAAGTAATCAGTCAAATCCATAATGTAGGACAGTCTACAGGACAAATGGCAGGTTTCTTCAATAAGCCAAGGGCATGAAAATAAAAGGGAGGAGGGACTGTTTGGTTTTCGCTTTTAAAAAATTTAAATGAATAATGTACTTGTTAAAAGCATCCATATTGTCTACATTTTAAGTAGGTCCAACAAGTTGAATAAGAGGCTTTATTTGCTTTTCAAACTCCTTTTTCAAATAGTCATAAAAGCATATGTAATCTGTGGTGCATTTTTAAATTAGATAAAATCTCAAATGTTGTTGTTTATTAAATATTACCTTCTTTAAACATGAAAAAAAATTAAAAATTTAAATGAAACTAAAGAGACATATCCTAATACAGTAAGTTGACCTCAGTTGGATCCTGATTCCAACAAACCTTAATGGTAAAAACATTTTTTTAGATAATTAGAAAAATCTGATTATTCACTGGGTATTACTGTGATAATGGTTTTATAATTATATAAGATATTCTTTTTGCTATAATTCTTTTGTTATGCATACTGAAATATTTAGGAGTGAAATCACATGATATTCATGATTAGCCTAAAATATTTCAGCGGGAAAGAGGACAGTTGAAACAAGTATGGCAAAATGTTGATGGCTACTGAAGCTCAGTAATGGGTATGTAGGGGTCTATTGTGTACTCTACTGTTGTGTATATTTGGAAATTTCATAATAGTAAGTTTTTTAAAGCTATTAATGCACTTTAATGCATTAACAATGTAAAGGGGAAAAAAACTATATGCCCAACTCAAAGGAGATAAAGCAATTGATAAAATTTCACACCCACTTGTTTTTAAAAAGCCTCAAAAGAGTAAAAATTAAAGAAAACTTATTTAACTTAATAAAGGGTAACTGCCAGAAACCCACAGTAAACCTAATACTTAATGATAAAATTTTAGAAGGATTCCCATTAAAAGGAGGGATAAGATAAAAATATCTGATATCATTGCTACTACTCAATCTTATACTGAGGTCCTAGACAATGCATTGAGACAAGAAAAATATATATGCTATACAGGCTGAAGACAAAGAGATAAAACTATCAATATTTGCACATAATCCATTTTCCTGCCAAGAAAATCCAATAGAATCAATGAGAAAACTATTAGAATAAAAAGGCAATTTAGTAAAGTTGCTGGAGATAAGATCACATACAAAAATCAACAGCTTTCTTATACACCTTTAGTAATTTATAAAATCAAAGAAAAAATCCAATTCATAGTAGCAACAAAAACTATAAAGTATCTAGACATTAAATTAAACAACAAGGTATGTTCAAGACATTTATGGGAAAAATTATGAAACATTGCTAAAGGACTTAAAAATTTGGATAAATGGGGAGCCATACCACATTGATTCATATAAAGGTAGATTACTTAATGTAAAGATGCCGATTTTCCCCAGTTAAATCTGTAAACTCAATGCAATGCCAACAAAAACGCCAATAACATTCTACGTGGATATGACAATCTGATTTTAAAATCCACTTAAAATAGTAAATATGTAAACATGTAAGAATAACAAAAAAATTGAAGAAAGATTACAAAAATGTAGAAATTAAAACAGTATGGTAGAGATGCAGATATAAATAAATGGCTCAGTACAACCAAATAGAAAATCCTGAAACAAACCCAAGTATGCATAAGGATCTATATTGATTAAAGGTAGCATTCAAAAGTCAGCGCAGAAAATAAAGAGGGAGGCATGTAGAAAAATATTCATTGCAGCAGGTTTCACATTAGCAGAAATTTGGGGATAACCATGTGAATGGGGAAATTCAGTCTATTTATTCTGTAGAATACTATGCAACAGTGAAGAAGAACAAGCTAGATTTATATCTATCAACACGAAAAGCTCTCAGAAATAATGTTGTGTGAAAGTAGCAAGTAGCAGAACAATACACATACCATGATACAATTTATATTTTTTAAAACCACTAAATAAGATCATATATTCCCCATATGCATGTGCATGTGTGTAAAATGTTTGCAAAAAATTTTAAAAGGTATGGGAGAAGTTATGTCAAACAGTGAGTAGGAATGGAGGAGGTGGGAAGGAAATCAATGACGATCAAAGGGGATTTTAGACTTCCCTGTAATGTCCTAATCTTTCAAAAGAAAAATGTATTCATGTATCACGTGTATAATTAAATCAATAAATAAGAAATAATTAAAAGGCTGCATAACAATATGAATGAGTCCAGCTATGCTAAAATTATATATATGTATGAGTACTTATTTATTCACACAAAATGCAAAGAAAGGGGACTGTAGGATACATACCAACCTATGAACAGTTGGCTGTTTGTTGTTGCTGTTGTTTTTGTGGGATGGCAGAGAGGGAGCAGGAAAGGCAAGTTGCAAGATTTACTCTCTCTATACCTGTGTATAGTGATACATCATGGCATCTACATACCATGTTTTGATCTTTTATCATGAAAATATACTTATA
>NW_012134303.1:5057103-5063101 GCF_000956105.1 Propithecus coquereli | reverse complement strand
CCAAGCTGTTTAACTATTTTTAATTAAAAAATAAAAACATGGATCACAAATAAGATATGATATTCTATTAACACATAACAAATCTTAACTTTTGAACCTCTCCAAAAATAGTTGCAGAATCACTATTTCTTCTTTACCAAGCTGTTTAACTATTATTAATTAAAAAATAAAAACAAGGAAAAAGTCAAAGACACATTGTTAAGTGGAAAAAGCTAGTTGCAGTACAACACAGTAATAATCTATTATGTAAAAAGCAAACCAACAAAGAAAACTAAACTAAATATTTTGCATGCATTTATATATAGGTAGATAAAGTTGCAAATAAAATTAAGAACAGTTGTTAAATTTGGGGTGGAGTATTGGGTTAGGATAGAGGTAAAGGAAGATAATGAGGTGATTAAGAACACAGCTCCAACAATTATTAGCTGTAAGATCTCATGCAAGTTACCTGACCTCTTTGTGCCTCAGTATCCCCATCTGTAAAGTGGAAAATATAACAGTACCTATCTCATGAAGTAAATGAATTAATCTATTTAAAGCATTTAGAATGATGCTGGGCAGAGTAAGGCCTATGTAAGCATTTACTCTCATTGTTACATATTTCTATATTTTCATAATTTTATAAGAAAATATTCATATGCTGAGTCCAGCTCAGCACAGGGAACCCCAAACCAAGTGGCTCTGCAGAAATGAAGACAAAGTAGCCAATTATCCAGACAAGTGGGCACGGGGGACTTGATGCTTCTAAGAGCAAAGAGCCCCGTCCTTGGTGTGCACATTGCTTTTATTCGTATAACTCAAGATGGAATGAAGGAACTCAAGGGCAGGAAACAGATGGCCGTTTACTCCCCAATCTCTATATTTTGAGAATGCTCTGTTCAAAGAACATTCCCAGACCTCCTACATGACTTCAGTCACTGGAGAGACATGGCTGTTTACTTCAACCTCTCGGGCTGCTGACCACACGGCTTTCCGTCAGGTTGGACTCGGCTTTCCTTCATCCATACCTGCTCAGCATCAAGGAAACAGCCAGCTCACAGTTCTGCTCCTACATTCATGTATTCCTCATGTAATTCCTCGTGCATTCCTTGTGTAATTTTAAAAATAAAATCTAAAATATAATATTAGAGAAAAAAAGAAAATTTTGTAAAATGGCACATTGCAAAATTAATATGCAATTAGCAACAAATTAAATGTCCATCAATAGGACAACAGTTAAATAAGTCATGATGCATCCATAACATGGAATACTATGTAACCCTTAAGAATGAGGTGGGTCTCTATATATGGACATGGAAATATGACTATTGTATATTTAAAATGTTTTGAAGTGGTAAAATGATATGTATCATTTTAATATATTATATATGTATACATCTATTATGTGTTTACATATTGTACATGTGCATTTTATATATATGTGTGTGAGTGTGTACACATATACACACAGACACATATACACTAACATACACACAAATTGGCCTTTCACAATTTACCCTATATACTTTTGTGTTGTCTTTTTTATATAAGTGTATAGTTATTACTTAAGAAACAAACACACAAATACTGAAAAAGCTGATGATGTCATTCACCCAATCAAAACCCTTTAATAGGAATATTCCCATTGCTCCTAGTATAAAGCCCAAAATACTTAAGAGAGCCTGTCATCCAGCCTCAGCTCACATTAACTCTCCTATGGCTAGACTAGAGCATCATTTAGCATACTCTAACCATAGGAGAAGTCTTTCAATTCTTCAAATCATTATATATGTTCTAGCTTCAGGTCTTTGCACATGCTGTTTCCTCTATCTAGAACACTTCCTCCACCCACCCATCATCCACCTCCATCTACCCCAATTTATCCAGTTCTCATCACTTCTTCAGGGAAGCCTTCCCTGACATTCCAGACAAGGTCAGATCCCCCTGTTCATAAGCACTTACAGAACCCTTATTTTTCCTTCATAGTTATTAGCACAGTTTGCAGCTTTCTAGTTGTAGGTAGGGTTACTAATGTCTGTGAACACTTGGGCTCTTGTCTGTCTTGTTATATCCTGACATCTAGTAAGAGCTTAGCAAATATTTGTGAAATAAATGACTGTTCCCCATTAATCAGGATGGACCTTGGCTTTAGCACTGTTTCTATTTTCCTCTCCATCTCAACCTCTGCCATCATATAAGCAACATCAATGTCTGTTGATAGCACATCCAACATGCTAGACTCACTGTCCTTTGGTCTCCTTTACTTCAACAACCTCTGACTACATGCCACTTCACATGCTCTTTCTAGCCATTAGTGTCCTAAACCATCCAATAAACACTGGAGCTGCTCCACTTTAGAAGTCCTGAACTCCACTAGCCCAATCTCTGGCTAGAACCTCCTATCCCTCTTACTTCTTGGTACTCAGAATACCCACTCCTCATTCTCATCGAGATCTCCCATCCTTTGATTTCTCTCATTCTCCAGCTCATTATCATCTCATGGCTTTACTTCCTATTCTCTAGGTGCCATGGTGCATCACTTCAACCACTCTCTTGCTAAAAGCTTCACTGCTCTTACCATTTTTAATCTACCATTTATTGAGCAGTTACTATGAGCTGCTTTACATGACCTCTGCAATGCTTCACAAAATCTTTGAGGTTGATATAACCATTGTCCTCTTTTACTGAACTGATAAATTCAGTAAAGTTACAAAATACAAAATCAACATACAAAAATCAGTAGAATTTCTATATGCCAACAGGCAGCAATCTGAAAAAGAAACCAAGAAAGTAATCCCATTTATAATAGCTACAAATAAAATAAAAAACCTACGAATAAAGTTAACCAAAGAAACGAAAGATCTCTACAATGAAAACTATAAAACACTGATGAAAGAAATCGAAGAGGACACAAAAAAATGGAAAGATATTTCATGCTCACGGATTAGAAGAATCAATATTGTTAAGATGTCCATACTACCCAAAGCAATCTACAGATTCAATACAATTCCCATCAAAATACCAATGACATTCTTCACAGAAATAGAAAAAATAATCCTAAAATTTATATAAAACCACAGAAGACCCAGAAGAGCCAAAGCCATCCTGCGCAAAAGATCAAAAACTGGAGCAATCACATTACCTGACTTCAAATTATCCTACAGAGCTACAGTAACCCAAACAGCATGGTACTGGCATAAAAACAGACACACAGACCAATGGAACAGAGTAGAGAATCCAGAAATAAATCCACACATCTATAGTTAACTTATGTTCGACAAAGGTGCCAAGAACATACAGTAGGGAAAGGACAGTTTCTTCAATAAATGCTGGGAAAACTAGATATCCACAGGCAGAAGAATGAAACTAGACCCTTATCTCTTACCATATACAAAAATCAAATCAAAATGGATTAAAGAGTTAAGTCTAAGACCTGAAACTATGATACTTCTAAAAGAAAACATTGGGGAAACACTTCAGTATGTTGGTCTGGGCAAGGACTTCTTGAATAATAACCCCAAAGCACAGGCAACCAAAGCAGAATTGAACAAACGGGATCACATCAAGCTGACAAGCTTCTGCACAGCAAAGGAAACAATGAACAAAGTGAAGAGACAACCCACAAAATGGGAGAATATATTTACAAACTACCCATTTGACAAGGGATTAATAAGTAGAATATATAAGAAGCTCCAACAACTGAACAGGAAAAAATCGAATAATCCAATTTAAAAACAGGCAAAGAATCTGAATAGACATTTCTCAAAAGATAAGGAAAAGGATTCTTAAAGCAGTAAAGTAACTGGTGCCAGGTCACACAGCTGGAAAGTAATGGAGCAGGGTGCAATCGGGATACGAAGGAGATATGTCTGACTCCAAGGTCCCTACTCCAAACCAGTAGGTTATGTTTGCCTCTCAGAGGGAAAGACAGCTCTGACTGCAACATGGGAATGAAAAAGAGTGAGGCAGGCAAATGTGAAGGCTTGGAGAGCAAGGCAGCAATCCAGGTGAGAGGTGATGGTGAACTAGTCATTGTCTACCCAAGCATTGCCCATAATTCAAAATAAAGTCGCACTTACTTCTGGTGTATGACTTTACAGGATGAATTCAGTGGGCTTTGGCTCAGGATAGAACGACTAGGTATGCCTAGAAGGAACCAAAAATAAATCAGTAATTTAAGACATTCTTTCAGAAGAAAATTTTTACTTTAACTTCTCTGAAAATACACACACACACATTTCTAGGTATGCTACCACTTATTAAAGACTTTCCATGTGCTTGAAATTTATTATAGTCTTATTCACACCTTCAGCTACCCTGTGAGCTACCCTATCCATTTTAGAAGTGAGTACAGTGAGGTCTGAAAAGATTAAGAAAATTCGTAATGTTGCACAGTTCTAGTTAATGGTAAAGATGGGATCAGAACCCAAATCTGTTGGTCTCCTTCTGGTCACTTACCTAGCACAGTCCCAATCTTAGATTCCCCACACTACCCACAGGTTGTAGAGACTCTTGGGGGTAAAAATCACACGACAAAGCATTACAAATCTCCACACTCCAACCTTATCTAGGAGCTGACCAGCAAGATCTGAGGCTGGTGAGATCGGCGAGGACCGGCTCAGAGACGTGCCAGCCTTGACCCTAAAGGCCATGAGGCACCCTTCTGCAATGTTACTCTGCAGAGTGATTTATCATACCCCACCCCCAAACTCTGCAGACACGTCTCACAGGAGCAGCAAACCTAGCCTCAAAGCCACCCCAAGCCCATAGAAAGATTAGGCAACAGCTGGGTCACCTGTTCCATTTCTTCTCTCACAGAACCAAAAGACGATGAGAGATATCAAAGTAACCTACCTATTTGGGTCTTCTCTTCCCTTTAAATCATAATCTGGGATCTACGGATGGCCATGTGCGGGCCCATGAACCCTCTATGCCTACATGCAAACCATGGGTATTCCTTGTTAATGAAATGGTCAATAGTTTTTCTCACATTTTCAATGGGTCCACGTCCGTCCACCCACCCACCTCAAAAGAAGAGATTAAAAATCAATTATGGCTTTAACCTCTGGCAGCAAGAGCTCCCCTGACACCTTTACCTCAGCGGCGCACACATGCAGTGTCGCTCCAGTGTCCCACAGTCAGCCAGACTTCCTTTCCTTTCTCCCCTCCCCCACACGAACGCCTACACGCACGCACCCCCACGCACGCAGCACCCCCTACGCACGCACCCCCACGCACGCAGCACCCCACGCACACGCAGGTAAATCCCCACTCGCACACTCCCACACACACATCCCCACACAGGCTGCCTCCGTCACCACCGGTGCACTACCACATCCGCACCTGTGTAAGTGACCGCATGCATTTCCCCCACACACCTCCACACGTCCACACACACGCATTCCTGCGCACATGCGCCTGCCCACATACGCCCCTCTCTGCACTCCTTCGTACATGCGCGCCCCCCTCACTACGCGTACCAGCCCTCTTGCACATGCACGCACCTTCCACAAGCATCCTGGGGAGCTTTTTCCCCTCTCCCCGCTCAATGGCTGGTTTGGGGGGCCGGCCCTCCCACGCCCCCCAGCTTCGTAGCAGGAGGTCCCTCCCCAGCGCGCCGAGCTCAACCCGCTTGAGCCCGCGACAGCCCCACACACTCTCATCTGACTGGGCCGCCGCTTCTCTACTTACATCCCAGGAGACACTGGGCGGGGTGTGGCACCTCTCACGCTCGGCCACCAGTGCCTGAAGACGACAAGGACGCCAAGAGCTGGGCCTCAGGGAACTCCCTCAATTTCTCGTCCCTCCGATTCCGGGGCGTGGGGTGCGAGTAGGGAGCAGGGAGACGTTTCTCATCCTCGCTGGGGAAAGCGCTCACCTGGTTCCCAAACCCAGTTTGCCCTTCCTCTACTTCCTGCCAGCGGGGTAGGGATTCCAGAGAGAGCCAAGATCTTTGGGGCGGGGAAGGGGAAATGACTCAGAGAGGAGGCGGCCCAGAGGGAGGGGCTGGGCTAGAAAC
>NW_012134303.1:5043978-5056873 GCF_000956105.1 Propithecus coquereli | reverse complement strand
CTTCCTGGTTAACCCTGATTTCAGGAGCCGCTGGACCAGGTCATTTCCTCAGTGCTGGACCTTAAACTTGTTCACCTTGGGCCAAAGGGAGCCATGGCTAAGATCCTTGCTAGCAGCTCACCAGGCATCTGGGAATCTGCTGGCTTGGGCATGGATACAGGGATTAACTCTTCATGTTCTGGGGAGCCAATAATAGTCTTTACCTTATAGGTTGCTGGGAGGACTAAATGAGTCACTGCATCTCGATTGCTTAGCATAGTGTAAGCAATCAATCAGTGATAGCTCCTATGATTAGAAAAGTGTTCATTCGTTGATCGTCTGTTACTCCTCTAGATTATGAGTCTCATGAGGGCAAGGACTATGTTTCTTATTCATCACTGAACTTCAGCACCTGAAGCAAAGAAACTATCAATAAATTATCTGTTGAATGAATGAGTAAATGAATGATTGAATGATAACTTGGAATGGTGGCTATACCAAGACCCTCTCCTCTGCCCCATAAGGAGTGTATTTGTGGGAGTTTGGGGGGGAAAGTCCATGATTGTGGAAGGCAGCACACAGAACCCTTGTCGGTTGCTGTATCGAGTGACCTGCTGTGCCCTTGGAAAATGGAATGTCTTTGGCAATTATTTACATGGACACATAGAAGACTGTCAGACAGCTGGCCTGAAATTTGAAACTCAGGCATGGCTAGCTAGAGCAGTATTTGCATTTTGTACAGTTGGTGAGTAAAGCAGGATGGGAAGAGAGAGCTGGAGTGGAAATTTCAAAAGTAATGGTGGCAAATATAAGTGGGGGAGATGGGCAGGGGAGGTCCAAGTGAAGTATGTATGGGAGAGGATAGTGATCCTAAAGGGAATCAGATGATGGTCCTAAAGTAACAGTAATGTCGCCCACTTTTCCACCCCAGTCATAGGATTCCTGGTGATCTGCCCTGATGTCCCAACATTCTTGGGGTAGGTATACAGATTAGGCTTCTGTCACTACAGTCACTAAATCTGCATTTATGGAAATCCATACTGTTAGGGCTAGAAGGGACCTTAGAAATTACCCATACACTTTAGTGAAAAACTAAGAGCCTGAGATAGCAAAGGATTTGGACCTTGCTTCTCTGGCATTGGTACTGAATCTTTCAGGGCCTGAATTTATTGTATATCCTAATTATTCCCTTAATCCCTACTCCATCCCCACCTCCAACCCCAAAGAGACTGAGAACAAAAGGATATGAATGAAAGGTCAGCAAAGAGGAGGGAGACAGGAGGTTCCTCAACAGACCCTGACTTTACTTCCTTTTGCTTCCTCCTGGGGAAGTTACCTGGACCTTCAACTAGCCTCTGTTGGAGAATGGCTCCCCTCTGGCACCCTAGCAACCTGGAAATATCCACAATGGTCCCTTAGGCAAAGGCTTGAACCACAGCTAATCTGAGTCTTGTCAGAGTGCCTGTGATCCTTCCAGAGCACAAGAGAATAGGAGGCCTGAGAGGAGCTGCTTCAAAGTCATCTCCTACTTGCCTCCTTATCTCCCCTGGGAGGCTGTCACGAGACAATTTTTCATAGCCTCCCACCTCCGTGGTTCTGATAAGGTACAAGACTTCCTGACCCACTTCCCTCAGAATAGAACTACAGACTATAAAGCTACTTAGCTGCTGTCTAGAATTGGCCTCTTAGCAATTGGATACCCCACAACTCACATGGCAGTGTTCTGGCCCCTTTTGTTTCAGTGTCATCCTTTTTGTTGTTTAGGACAAGGACCACTAGGAGCTGGAACCTTTGACTGCTTTTTCTTTCACTGTGTGAATAACAAACTGTTTGAAACTAAAGGTGATTCATTGTATGTTTACTTGTTACGTCAGTCAGGCCTCAGACTTGGCCTTGCCTTATGTGTTTGACAGCTGCTTGCTGTGAATTTTGCATTTCTGGGATATCACAGCACCCTCCCTTATCACTGAGGGAGTTGAGCTGGACAAAAAAAAAGTAGATCATAATGGCTTTCTCCTGCCACTGCACATCAGAGGGATAATCAGCCCAAATTCCATTTTCTGGGACTTTCAATCTGGATGGAGTAGTAGCAGATCCTTTTTGCATTCTGTGTACAAGGCCAGCCCTATAGAAAATAGAGTTGATGTCCATATATAATTATTTGAAAGACTCCTCTTGGCCCAAAATATGTCCCCTACAAACCTACCAGGGCATTGTTGTCAGACCCTTTTAAATCTGAAAGTCTGAAGTTTGCCCTCCCCACTTTGTCACCCCCAGGTTAGACAACAAAAACATTCTCTCTAGAAGGTCCTTGTTAACATTTCTTGCTTTCTGAGAAGAGGTAAAGGAAGGATTTGGTAGGAGTATGAATTTTGCCCATACTCCTCTATTAGCACATTATTTTTTTTCTTTTTTATTTCAGCATATTATGGGGGTACAGATGTTTAGGTTACACACTAGCACATTATTGATGGTTAATTTATTAATTCTTCTAATTGTGCCTTTTGAAGGAGCCTGGCTTTCAAGAACAAGGGCAAGAAGCAGTCACGGGAATGCTGGACCAGGAATATCTATCTAAGGGGGATTTGACAAGTGGTAGTGGTAAGTTTACCTAACCTTGAACCTCACAACGTACAAGGTGGCCTGCTTGTCATTCTGCTTACCAGGCTCTAATTCTATTCAAGCAGCATTTACTAAGCATCTACTGTGTACAAGTCTCCATGTACTCTCACTCTACTCTCACTCCAGTAAATGCTCCCTTTTTCAACTATCCCTAGTGACTCATTGAGTTCATAAATCTAAAACTATTTGGGAAGAATTATTGAACTGGGTACCCCATTATAAATGTTAGGAATTTTTTTCATCTTATTATCCCCCTCCTCCACAAAAATGAGAAGAGTATTAGGAATGTAACAAGTAGTCATAAGGTCTTGATGACTAGGCCAAACCAGTCACAACTGTAATTTGTATATTGTGCCCAACAGTTATAGGAAGACCACCTCGATCCTCCATTCCTGGAAATTCAGTGAAGCGGAGTCATTTTCATTAGCTATCATGCTAAATACATTTTCAATATCCTTGTAACAACCTACTCCTAATCTTTGTAACTGAGACCACCTCACCGCCACCTCAGGCTCAGCTTCACTGAGACTCTGGGACAAATTCTATTCCTAAATAGGGGAACATAAAGAACCCTGTGTCTGCTCTGCCCTGGCACATAAATGGAACTAGCCTTTCCAAACATCACATCACAAAAAAAATATATGTATATTAAAATCTTAGCTGTGAGTAATAACCCCATATTTGGCATTTGCCCAGACTCCTCTCCAATTAGATTACTAAATTCCTGATGTTCTAAGCTTTTGTCTCCTTTGTATTTTAATCCTCTTGACTTTCGGCTAGAGTTCCTATAGGCCCTTGGTCTAATGACCTGTTTTAAATCACTTCTCTAGCTGCTACCCTTGACTGCCCTGCTTCACTTCACCCTGTAGTTTCAGTGCTACCGCCACTCTAAAATATGCCCAATTCCGGCTCTGACTAACCCTCCTACTCACCTTCTACAGGCCAGGTGTTTAACAGTAAGTCAGATCACTTGTTTCTAGTCCTGCCCTAATCTTAACACTGGGATTTCATTTGGTCTTCTTTTAATTCTCACCTTCTGCTCCAATCTCTGAAACTAAATGTGCCATGTTGCCTTGGCCACTATACCTTCATTTCTTTAGTCTTCTTGACTGTATCCTGCTCCTAAAACCAAAGTATTCATGAGTGGATCTCAAGTTCCAGACCCCCCAGACCCTCTGTGCCCAGATCTCTATTATATGATCATTGGTTTCTCTCAAGTCACTTACCCAATTCCAACAACTCATGGCCATCTTCCTTTTAGTCCTCCCCCAATTAAACTCCAGTGAGAGACAACCAAGAACTCATGAATACATATATATTTATTTAATTCATAATATAGCATTTTGGATGGGCTGGGATATTTTAGAGAGGGATGAGGCTGTGTAATCCACAGATGCTCATATTTCTGTCACTGGGAGAGACACTATTGGTCCAGAGCTCCCAGTACAAACAGGCCTGGGGTAAACATTTGATAAAAAATAGTCCAACAATAGTCTAATAAATATTCTAGCCCATAACAACAATACAGCATATGTCTGAAGCTGGCAGACCACACCATAAAAGGCAGTTTTGCCTGACATGATGGCTATCAGTCTGGCCAACCTGTAATACACAGTGGCCAAATACAGCCCAGTGGCTCCAAGGCTGCAGTTGGCTTCAGGAGCTAGAAATAAGTGTAGGAGTGGTTCTTATCTACCTGCCTCATATTCTCCATTCTTTGGAGGAAAGGGTATCAAATATTTGAGCTTATTCAAAAGTCCATCCATGGATTGCTCCATCCAGGTAGTCATATATAAATACGTAAACCAAGGAAGCTTAGAAAATTCACCTAGTGTGTTTTAGCCAGAAAGAACATATAAGTGATTTTGTTGCAATCTGAATTTTACCGCATCCAAAGATACACAATGGAATTACATAATAAAAACACATTCAGATGCAGTTACTCTTACTTACAAATAGCCAGAACCTCAATGTGGCATTAAAATTTTTCATATTCTCAAAACAGATTTAACTTTATTTTGATTATTATTGTGCTTTCTTTAATAAGACAATATAAAAAATGGAAACAAGCATAAATTGCAGACATAAAATAATTTTCTGACAGAAAGGGCTGTGGAAAATAGATTGAGTAAAGCAATAACAACAAAAGCTTATGGAGTCACCTTCCTTGAAGATGTCAAATATAGGTCCTAGTCCCTTTGTCCAACTGGGTTTAGCTAGTGGTAGCCAGTGACTTCTCCTAAGGTCCCTGGCATTGCCAGGATTCTATGAAAGTCTTAATTGAAGTAAGTATCTGGGACTCATCATACCCCCATTGAGTACTTCGCTACCATGTTATATCTTAGAAATCACTTTTCATTATTTGGCTCAGAAGTTGGGACTTTAACTTCATTGCTTATCCCAAACTCAGTTTAATTTCCTACTTTATTCAGTAGACCTGGCTGTGAGTAATTTCTGGCTATAAGCAAAACTTAAATCCACCTTTAAGGAACAAAGTTTGAAAAGATTGAAATGATATTGAAAAGAATGGTGCCACATGCTCCAAAGACAATTCTTTAAGGTAACTGCCAAAGTTTTTAAGGAGCACAATGCTCACTTATATGTATGAGCCCTGGTACATCTGTAAAATAATATCAATACAGCCCAAATGGAGTAGTAACCAAGCTTTTCTGTCCAGCAACTAACAAACATTATTACGGATATCATAGTACAAGAGGGAAACTTTGATAATTCATTCATTTGTTCATTCATACATTCATTCAATAAACATTAGCCAGGCAGCTACTCTGTTGCAGACACTGTGCCAGTTATTAAAAAATACAACAATAAAAAAAGATACAGTCCTTGCCCTCAAGATATTCACAGTCTAGTAGGGAAGATGCTTATCACACATTAAACTTTCGTGTGCATCAGAATCACACAAGGAGCTTGTCAAAAATGTATATTTCTACCTATGTTTCCAGATATTCTAATTAATCAGGAGTACAATCCCAGAATCAATTGTTTTAAAGATGAGTCTAACATAGGTGGTCTGAAAAACACTTTGAAAAACACTGCTACACAATGTGATTATTGCTAAGAGAAGGATGCACAGGGTGTCATGGGAGCTCCAAAGAGAGGAATGTAACCCAATCTAGGGAGTCAAGGAGTTAGTCTGGTTGAGAAGGATAAGGGTGGGGAAAGGTAGTCCAGGCTAGAGTCAAAAGTAGGGTGGGAAAATTAGAGCTTTGTGCCAGAGTACTAAAATCTAAAGGACACAAAAATAAATGAATGATTTTGGAGAGGCAAGGAAAAGGCAAAGGAAATTGGACTGGGGTGGAGGTGGAGTGTTCTATACTTACAGCATTTTCACACTATTCCCTTAATTTAAGGAAAATTCCTGTTGTTTACTCTGGGTATTAAAATTGTTAATAATGTCTCTGCTTCAAGCACAGAGAACAACTTGGCTAGAGTAACCAGTGTATCTGGGGAAAGTAGCAAAAGATGAACCTGGGAAAACAAACAGGGACATGAAAAGTCAAACTCTAAGGAGTGGGGACCTTCTAATGAGTGCTAAGGAGCCAGTGAAAGCCTTTGTGAAGTGGGAAAATCATTTGTTATGTTTAAGAATTTGGGGTTAGGCCCTAGGGGAAAGACCAGGGTAACTGAGAAATGAAGGGCACACATTTTAAAGCACTGCTACACAGCACTGGAGCTGGGGGTAGGGGAGGAAATTAATATTTATGGCACACTTAGTAAATGCCAGGCACTGTGCTAGACAGTTTACACATGCTATCTTTTTAAGTCTTTGAAACAGCCTTGTGAAGTAGACATTATTTTACAGAAAAGGAAACAGAGGCTCAGAGAATGAAGTACTTACCCTAAGTCATACCACGAACAAATGGCAGAGAAACTAGGATCATTTTAATCAAAAGGTTATGAGGTTTCCATTACAGCACTGATGAATTTTACTGAGGTTTCTTATGCCCTTATTAGCAGTAAGGACATAATGGTCTTTAAAACAAAAAAGCTGACTTTGGCACTAAATATGTAGGTTTGAGCCTCCCTTCTGTATCTGCGTCAGTCTTTCTTTCCATGTTAGGTTTAGAAACAATATATAACTGTTATGGCAGGGATTAATATAAATACTTTGTCTCTTCTACAGAATAGGAAGCATTTGACGGCAGGTGCTGTGTGTTATTAACATGTGCACTCCCACAGCAGTTGTGTGGTACCTGGTATCTAATAGTTTATTGAATGAATTAATAAATGAGCATCCACCAAGCTGGTGGAAAAGAAGAAAGAAGAAATTGTGACACTGTTTCCAGGCTCCAATCTGGGGTAATTACTACAGCTACCACTCTGTAATTGTACAATAGTAATATTTTCACAACTCTCAAGTACACTCCTTGAAGCAGACTTAGCTCCTGGAAAGGAGAAAAGCTCTGGTTTTCTGAAATCCCCAATCCCTGCAACGGAACTAACAAAATCACAGACCATAAAGCTCCATTCCCTTCAGAAATACTGATGAGGACTAGGATGAATTTTATGTCTGCATTTGCCAGGAAGAGTTGGCTAAGCAAATGAATAGTGTAAACAAGATTGCAAGAGGAATGATTATTTAACCTATTTAAGAAAACAAACTGTTTTCAGGCATTCTTAAGCACTTCGGAAGTGTTTTATCTGAAAATACAAGTACATTTATATGCAAATAGTTGTTGCATATATAACACTCCATTCTTACCAATTAAGCAAGTTCCTAAAGAACTTCTATTATGCTTTTTAAAGCTTAATTCTAATAACCGTATGTACTTGACAGTAATAAAACTGTATTTCTTTGAAATATTCTGTGACAGAATTTTTAACAATTCAGATGGACCTCCTCTATTAGGAAGCATCAACGAAATTGTGCTCCATAGGACACTTCTACCTGGACCAATTTTCTATCTAGAAATTGCCTCCCTTGTGCAATCTTGTCCCAAATTTCTCCTAACCCAACCTAGAAGTCTTCCCACTCTCTATGTCATTCACCACTGTATGTGTATGTGTGTGTGACAGGAGGGAGGAAGGGAGGAATGGAAGGAGGGAGGAGAGAAATGTTGATTGATTTTGATGTTTCCTTTAGAGGGCAAAAATGGATGGTGTAATTTATTTTCCCTTCTAGTAATATTTCTCACTCAAAATGAGCAAATTAAAAAGTTTGCTGTGTATGTATAATACATAAAATGAATTCTACGGTCACATAAATGTAGAATTCATTTTATATATTATATATACATATTCATGGTTTACATATAATAAACCCTTTACTGTAGGTTTTTATCAAAAGTGGCACACAATATATGACAATTTGAAACTGTTCAAAATTCTATTTGGCCAAACCGGCTAGTACTAGAAAGGTTGACCACCACCCCTGTTCTGGCTGGCTAGCCCTGGTTCGGAGCATCTTTCTGCATTATTTACCCAGAATTATGCTAATTGCTTCCAGTATCATTTATACTCCTGAATCATTGGGAATTTTTAATTCTCTAATGACAACAGATGCATTCTCTAAATTTTTCTCCAATGGCTTGCACCCAGACTACTCAGATAATTGTTCTGAGAAAAACTCAATTCATTAATCCAGATACAAGCTTTAATGCACAAAAATTAAATCTACAATATCTAGTTATTTTGGATGCTTCAAATGGACTTTATTTTGTCTTTCATATATTGAACACTAACTTAGGTTTAGGAGGGGAAGAACTGCTGAATGGGAGAGCTAGTGAATTATATGCTCTCTTGAAATTTAATGACAAGCTTTCATCCCAGAAACATAGGGAGATTCGTGAGGCCTGCAGTTGCATTCCTGCCGCTCAGGGTAATCAATAAAATCTGGGGCAGGTAAGCCAGACAGGATCATTAGGGATTTGTTCCAGATTGTGAATGTTGGACAAACTGGAAGAATGAAGGTCACATCAAAAGTATGAAGATGGAGAGAGTTAGCTGGGTCATAGAAAGACAGCATGTTGTTGTCATAATCCAGGAGGACACCCAGACGCTTCAACTGCGGAGGTACATCCACCAGCATTTCCTTGTTGTTATGTCTCACCACGAAGTTACTATTGCAGCGAGAGAAGACCCATGAGGAGGCATTCTTGCCAATCCATTCATTCTTTGGAGCTGATTTGTAGGCAATACCAATTGCATACCTGGGAGACAGTGGAAATGAGAGAGAGATAAACATTTACAAATGATCTGAGTTGTGCCAGACATCATACAGGATATATAAGAAACAGAATACATGTTTCTTCCTTATTTACATTTAGATGCATAATGCTGATATCACTAGAGCTTTAAAAGCCTAGCAATTAGAGTAATGTGGTAATTTCCAACTCATAGGCCAGTATATTTTCCATGACTTTATTAAAAAGCTGGCAAATTTTTCTAGGAGTGGTTTTCATCGGATACCTTTTAACTTTGATTTACTGGTATTATGGCTGTGCTATGGAATTAGATCTCCCAGGAACCTAACGACAGGTGAGAGAAGAGAAAAGAAAAATGGGATCCACTCACCATGTTGAGGAACCCATGACCACCTCCCAGTAGTGGCAGCCACTGTCAATGAATATATTTCCTGCTGCCCCATAGCACCCTGTGCCACTGAACCTCTCTGGGGTATGGCTTTTTTTCAGAGAGCTTTCATCCTTCTCCATCTGTAATCCATCATTGGAGATCTTCAACTTCCTATGAGTCATTTTGGGATCCAATTTAAAGGGCTGGCCTGAAAAAAAGTAGAAAAGAGAAAAAAGCATAATAAAATATTTAAAAATTTTACCTTTGTCCTCCAGGACCACCACTACCAGGGGAGCCAGATTGTGAATGCTGAACAAAAGGGGAGTCGCAATATGATGATCATTCTTGGGTCAGTGCAAGTTGGCTGCTGTTTATATTATATTAAGAAAGCAGGCCAGAAGCCAGAGTTTTCAATAAAATAAGAATAAAGGTCAATCTCCCATAAAACGACCTTCGTGAAGGCATTTATTTTACCACTGTAGGAAAAAAATGGGGATTTCTCCTAAGAGCATTTTGTTGGAAGTCATATTCTAAGCATATAGGAGCTAACAAACTATCCCTCGTCACATATTATCAAACTAAAAATGAGCTTTGCTTTATTTCAGTGGGTGGTTTTGGATTTGGATAAATTTTAAAGGAAGGAGTGTTACAATGTTTGAGGTGAGGGGGACTGATAAGGTATTGGTGCTTGATGCAAGAGCAAAAAAACCCCTGAGAACTCAGCAACAGGACAGTTTTTTGCCCTCTTACAATAGGGATGCAGGCAAAATATAATTGGGCAACTTTGTTAGAACGACTATCGTATGATCAATGATCAGAGAAAACATTTTTTGTGTATGATCATTCGCAACAGAGAACTCCTTATCACTGTAGGGCAAAAGCATTATTGCCAGGGGGCCAGTTACTGGGTATGGGAGGAGCTTTATTATGCAAAATGCTTCTGTGACAGACACTGTTGGCTAACACGACATGCATTTCCAACTTTTTCTGTTACCCACTTTCACTATAGAGGCTGGAAAAGCTAAATACTCAATTTCCCAGCCTCCCTTGCTGCTAGGGGTGGCTAATAAGATGGAAGCAGAAGTCAGAGTGGAGGAAACTTCTGGGAAGGTTTCTGTTTTTCTGATAAAAGGGATAGCCATCATGTGTACCCACCCTTTCCTCCTTCTTCCTATTTTGAGAGGAAAGATGACATCTGAAGGTTACAGCAGCCGTTTTGCAACCATGTGGCAATAAGCCAATGCACAAAGAGAGAAGGAGCCTGCGTCTTTCATGACATCACAGAGCGGCTGCACCAGCCCTGAACTGCCTACCTTCAAACTTCTCGCTATGTAACAGAGAGAAAAAAATATACTATTCACTTCAGCTACTAACAGTGCTATTTGTTACGCTAAGTTAGTTGTGCTTTCTGTTATTTTAAGTCAAAAGCATTCCTAACAGAATGGCTTCTCTGCAGTAGGATTCTAACAGATCATCACAAATCATGCTCTTTTACTCAATTGTGTCCCAAATATGGGGGAGGGGGGATTAGAGTGCAGAGAAAAATTCTTCACTAATATCTTCCCAAGCTGCCAGCTATTTTATGTATATCTCTGTGTCCACAAATCTCCCATGGGCACCAACAAACCCCTTGCCCAAAGCACAAACGACAATAGCAAAACTCCCCTACCCAGTGCCATTGCTCTCATGCACTGCAATGGTGCCTGATCAGGCTAAATGTACTCCCTGACGTGGGGAGGAAAACTGATCTTCCCTTTCAAAATTACCACAACGTACTGTTTGTTTTTAGTCTGGTAGGTTCACTGTTCCGGCTGCCTGCTTGGTTTATGGCTTTAACAATGAAGATGTATCGTGTCCCGCTCTGGAGTCCATGCACCGTGTAATGGTTCTGTTTAATGTTGGGCACAATCATCCAGCTATCCACTGAATTATACAGGCCTGTAAAGTGGGGAAAGACAAGGACTTTAACTAGCAGGTAAGAGAGATAGGGTGAAAAACACACTGAAAATTCATCATAACCCCTCACCCCAAAAAAAGAAGTGAATTCATTTTGTCTTCTTTTGAGTCTTAGAACACATAATGAGATGAACCAGGGCTTATGATTCCACTATTTCTTTTCTCCCACAGAGCTAGATTTGTGCCAGGCTCCTTGCTTCTGGCAATCGAGCACAACTACTAGCAAAAGTTAGGTTACTTCAATTTTCTACTAAATAACAGGAATGGCCACTATACAAAGTCACAGAATCATCGCTCTTATGGAATCTCTGGATCTTTACCCCAAATGTCCACTTTTCTGAGAGCCGAGTGTGGTCTTGTATGGATGGAGCAGTCCTGTGCAGAGCACAGAAACATGGAAACTCGAGCTGAAAGAACACCTAGACAGCATGTTTCCCTCATTTTACAAATAGGAAACTAGGGTTGAGAGAAGAAAAGTTACTTGACCAAGGCCACAGATAATTGGTGATGGTGCTAAGAGTATAACCCTGGTATTTTTAAAATCTTAGCCCAGTGTTCTCTCTACTATATCATAATTCATGGGGTGAATGACAATGCTTCTTTGTCTCTGCAAAGAAGTGAGGTTTCCAGGGGTTATGATTACACTCTCCCACCTCATCCTCACCCTTACTTCCCAAACTAGCTGGGCTCCAAGGTCTCATAGGGAAGCCAAGGAGATGACATGATAACCAAAGCAAGATATCATCTCCTTACTCTGACACTACACATTTTTACCCCTTCCTGGCTTTAATTCCCATATTCATTTGGGATTGAGTGGTCCAGTAACACATTGTTGCCTGGAACCTTCTTCCCTTCCAAGTAGGGAAAGGGATCAGAGATCTAGGCTTCTGCTTTTGAAAGTCTTTAGACTATAAACATTGACTAAAACAGGAGAAATGTGCATAATTAAAAACATATATTTGGCTAGCTTTCAGTAAAAGAGGGACCAGCATTCTACTCTGTGGATTATCTAGACTTCTCTCTCCTATTACCTGATTTACAGTCAGTTTACCACTTTTTAGCCACAGTTCTACTAAAGGGTGGAAAGGAAAGGGCAAGGAAAATGAGCGGTGAATTTAGTCACTTCTATGCAGCTGTAGTAAAGGATTTAGTGAGGTTGAAGATTGAAAATAATAAGTCATGACTATTTTGCAAGAGATCTGACCAAAACAGTTTTATAATTAATTTGAGAGGAGTTTGAAAATCCTAAATTACAACTAGAAAAATAAACATAATGGAGGACAGATGTGCTATAGAAAGAAGAGGAAGAATTGGTGGAGATGCCCAGTGATTCGTATGAAAAGATAATAAGGCAGGGCCAGGATCAATATCTGAGGCCTTGCCTATCTATGTATCAATGCGTTGTATGAGACATAAGCTGCACATGAAACTTTAATACGAAGAGGACAGTATATGATCTTCGAGATACACTTCTAACAATACAAAAACAAACTTCACAATGAAATACTATGCAGCTGTGAAAAAACAATGAGGGAGATCTCTATGAACTGATGTAGAGTGATTTTCAGGAGATATTTTCAACTGAAAATAGTAAATTGCATAAAAGCATATATAGTATGCTACTTTTATTGAGAGAAAGAAAGGCAAATAAGAAAACATACATATATTTGTTTGGATTTATAAAGAAACAACAACAACAACAGGAAGGATAAACCAGAAAATAATGAAGTTGGCTAACTACAAGGCACAGGGTTGGGGAAACAGGATTAAAAGGATATGGGAGGGAATGACACTTCTCTGAGTA
>NW_012134303.1:5020477-5043928 GCF_000956105.1 Propithecus coquereli | reverse complement strand
CGTGTCCCGCTCTGGAGTCCATGCACCGTGTAATGGTTCTGTTTAATGTTGGGCACAATCATCCAGCTATCCACTGAATTATACAGGCCTGTAAAGTGGGGAAAGACAAGGACTTTAACTAGCAGGTAAGAGAGATAGGGTGAAAAACACACTGAAAATTCATCATAACCCCTCACCCCAAAAAAAGAAGTGAATTCATTTTGTCTTCTTTTGAGTCTTAGAACACATAATGAGATGAACCAGGGCTTATGATTCCACTATTTCTTTTCTCCCACAGAGCTAGATTTGTGCCAGGCTCCTTGCTTCTGGCAATCGAGCACAACTACTAGCAAAAGTTAGGTTACTTCAATTTTCTACTAAATAACAGGAATGGCCACTATACAAAGTCACAGAATCATCGCTCTTATGGAATCTCTGGATCTTTACCCCAAATGTCCACTTTTCTGAGAGCCGAGTGTGGTCTTGTATGGATGGAGCAGTCCTGTGCAGAGCACAGAAACATGGAAACTCGAGCTGAAAGAACACCTAGACAGCATGTTTCCCTCATTTTACAAATAGGAAACTAGGGTTGAGAGAAGAAAAGTTACTTGACCAAGGCCACAGATAATTGGTGATGGTGCTAAGAGTATAACCCTGGTATTTTTAAAATCTTAGCCCAGTGTTCTCTCTACTATATCATAATTCATGGGGTGAATGACAATGCTTCTTTGTCTCTGCAAAGAAGTGAGGTTTCCAGGGGTTATGATTACACTCTCCCACCTCATCCTCACCCTTACTTCCCAAACTAGCTGGGCTCCAAGGTCTCATAGGGAAGCCAAGGAGATGACATGATAACCAAAGCAAGATATCATCTCCTTACTCTGACACTACACATTTTTACCCCTTCCTGGCTTTAATTCCCATATTCATTTGGGATTGAGTGGTCCAGTAACACATTGTTGCCTGGAACCTTCTTCCCTTCCAAGTAGGGAAAGGGATCAGAGATCTAGGCTTCTGCTTTTGAAAGTCTTTAGACTATAAACATTGACTAAAACAGGAGAAATGTGCATAATTAAAAACATATATTTGGCTAGCTTTCAGTAAAAGAGGGACCAGCATTCTACTCTGTGGATTATCTAGACTTCTCTCTCCTATTACCTGATTTACAGTCAGTTTACCACTTTTTAGCCACAGTTCTACTAAAGGGTGGAAAGGAAAGGGCAAGGAAAATGAGCGGTGAATTTAGTCACTTCTATGCAGCTGTAGTAAAGGATTTAGTGAGGTTGAAGATTGAAAATAATAAGTCATGACTATTTTGCAAGAGATCTGACCAAAACAGTTTTATAATTAATTTGAGAGGAGTTTGAAAATCCTAAATTACAACTAGAAAAATAAACATAATGGAGGACAGATGTGCTATAGAAAGAAGAGGAAGAATTGGTGGAGATGCCCAGTGATTCGTATGAAAAGATAATAAGGCAGGGCCAGGATCAATATCTGAGGCCTTGCCTATCTATGTATCAATGCGTTGTATGAGACATAAGCTGCACATGAAACTTTAATACGAAGAGGACAGTATATGATCTTCGAGATACACTTCTAACAATACAAAAACAAACTTCACAATGAAATACTATGCAGCTGTGAAAAAACAATGAGGGAGATCTCTATGAACTGATGTAGAGTGATTTTCAGGAGATATTTTCAACTGAAAATAGTAAATTGCATAAAAGCATATATAGTATGCTACTTTTATTGAGAGAAAGAAAGGCAAATAAGAAAACATACATATATTTGTTTGGATTTATAAAGAAACAACAACAACAACAGGAAGGATAAACCAGAAAATAATGAAGTTGGCTAACTACAAGGCACAGGGTTGGGGAAACAGGATTAAAAGGATATGGGAGGGAATGACACTTCTCTGAGTATACTTTTTATATAGTTTTCCTTTTGGGGAACATGTTGTTTTACAAATTCAAAAAAAATAAAATTAAATCCATAAAGATGGAAAGGTGTGGACTAAAATTGAAGGCAAACAGAACAAATGAGCCAAATTGCACTTCAAATGAATAACATAACCACACCAAAGCAGCGGGGATGGGGGGAGAACTGCAAACAAATCCTAAAGTATTGTTAGCAGGTTTGTTGTTGTAGTGGTATGGGCAAAGCAATTCTGACACTATTATACTTTGTAATAGATATATTACAGGATTGAGCAAATAAGTACATGTGTTGACACTGTTGGGAGCCAGGGTTCATACTGTGGAAGAAGGAATATACAAATATGGAATGGGGGAAGGCAAGAAAGAACCTGTGGGAATGGACTGGAATTGGAGGTATTGATGTGAACTTATGATCCCTAAAACATGCAAATGTTTGCGTATGTGCACATGTGTAAAGTATGTATGCTTGTATATTATATGTGTGTTCATGTATACATGTGGATGTTTATTCTCCCACTAAAAGGAACCAGGGCTCCTTGGAAAAATGGCTGATTTCAAGGCTGGGACAGGATATGGTCAAAATGAGCCCAGAACATTTCGTTATGCCAAAAAGTAAGGAAGTGCTTAAAAAAATGATGAAAAAATATCATAAAGACCCAGGAGTGACCTTGAAAGGCTCACGCTGGCTAAATCTGGATGATTTGAGCACCAAAACAAGTAAGGGAGGTAAAAAATTAAAAGAGAATGCATCAGTCCATACTTATAAATAAATAAACAAACGGGGGAAAGGGGGAACAGGGCTCTTGCTTATAGTAGAATGCCAAGTGCCAACTTGTAAATGTGGGAGAGAGTACCCAGCTGGAAAATCATCATTTTGCAATCATCATGGTAAAGGCTGAATCAGGCAAGAATCATCAAGTGATGCTAAAAGAGGGGTGAGGGAGGTGAGACGGGTTTGATGAGGAAGCAGGATATTGTCATGGTCTTAAAGTATCACCACACTGATTGTTTATTAGTGGCAAAAGAAAAAGCTGTAACTACGTAGGGAAGAAATCAGACCACATCTTAACTAGGTGATCAAAATTAGTATCACCAATGAAGGGCAGGCAAGTGGACATCATATGTGTCCAGATATAATACCCTAAGAAAGGACTGTACTGAATATAATCATGAGGAAACATCAGATAAACCTAAAATAAGGAAGAATATAATAAAGTATAATAAAAAGGGTACTTTTAAAAATGTCAATGCCATTAAAGACCAAGAAGGGCTGAGGAAGTTTTCAGATTAAAGGAGGCTAAGGAGATATGACAATTAAATGTAATACCTGGGCCTACCTAGACCATAAAAGATAATATAAGGTTCTTCATATGTTACAAAGAATGTTATTGGGTCAGTTGTCAAAAATTGGAATGTGAATGGTGGTTTAGGTAAAAGTATTGAATCAATTAATGTTGATAACTGTACTGTGGTTATGTAAGATAATTTCCTTATTCTTAGGAGACATACACTGAAGAATTCAGAGGTAAAAGGCCATGATGTACACAATCTACTGTCAAATGGTTCCCCCTGAAAACAGAGACAGAATGTTGGCAAATGATAAATGAAATGGGACAAGATATTAAAATAGGCAAATCTGGGCAAAGAGTATAGGGGTGTTCTTTGTGCTAGTCTTGCAACTCTTCTGTAATTTTGAAATTACTTCTAAATTTAAAAGGGTAAATATATGATCCTCTGGGTATCAGTGAGACTTGCTAAGATGGGACTTATGATTGAATTATGATAATGGAAGTATACCTCTTGTTCAGAAGGGAAAGATCAAAATATGGAAATCCAAGAACCTGAGTATAAATGTGTGGTGGAGAGAATTTACATGAGAATGAAAAGGAGGGGAAATTAAAGAAGTTATATCTTTGTGGCAGTATGTCATAGACTGCCTGGCCAGACAGAGGTTATGGCCAATGTTTTTGTAATGCGAAACACAAAATTCAAACAGAATTAAGTTAATACAGTAATCAGAAGACAAATACCCATCTATTGGAATTCTCATTCAGCTAACAGCATCATCTGAAACATTATTGGTTGTAATCATTTCAATCTTAAAAGAGGTGGAAGAAAGTTAAAAATGAAGGAAGAAAGTTGATAAATAGAGGGGGAACACTACTCTCCCAGACTTAATCTCAACCAACAAGGATGACATTTCTGGATAAAGAAAATGGGAAAAAACCTGAAGGGAAAGTAGCTCTCAGAACTGAGGTTAAGTCAACAGTGGCAGGCCACATGGGTTGGTAAAACCGGAACCTTGAATCTTCATAAATATTATTCCTAGTCAAATAGTTTCCCATAAACATCCAAAATTTTGCTTCAGGGCTCTGTCCTTATCCCTGTCCTACTGAACTTTTCTATCAATGGCTGAAGGAAGACATAGAAGGCAGACTTCAAGGGAAAGCAAATGTATTTGAAGGTAGAATCTGGATCCCAAAGGGTTTTGGCACGCTGGAATAAGGAGTCAAAGTCACTCAAAGTATTGTGTTTCAGTTTAGACAATCATAAAAGAACAGGATTTGGAATTCATAGAAAATTCAGTTGATTATATGCTCAGTAAACAGTCAGAAGTTGATGTGGCTGCTGAAAAAAAGGTACAGGGCAAGGGAGCATCAGCTAATGTACAAGAGAAATACATAATACAGCTATCCTCTGCAGTGATAAGTCCACTTTTTGAATAATGTATTCACTTTTTTGACAGGACATTTTATAAAGCACTTTGTGCCCATAAAAAGGATACCGGGATGGTAAAGGATCTTAAAACCATGTCATATGGGGAGCAACTGAAAGAACTGAGGATGTCTAGCCTGGAAAAGAGAAACTTTAGAAGGGTCATATGAGCTACCTAAAATTATCTGAAGAACTACTATGTGAAAGATGGATTAGGTTTCTTAGTGAGCCACTGGTAGCTATGGTTTAATTCAAGGAGCATTAAATTTGAAGTCTGACAGGCTTGGGTTCCAATCTTAATTTCATCATTTTATAGCTCTGTGACCTTGGGCAACTCACTTAACTTGAGCCTCTGTGTCTTCATCTATAAAACAGAGTTAATATTACCTATTTCATAAGGCTAAGTAAGAACTCATGGGGACTAAATGAGATAATGAATGCGCGAGCATTTGTAAATGTCAAAGCATAATACACATGTAAATTATTAATTCATTATTATTTACTAAGAGGAAGAGTCACACCTCTTATAAGAAAATACTGGCAATTATTTATAGCTACACAGCAATCGAAAGGGCTGTTTTGTTAGAAGTGAGCTCCTTCCTCATCACTGGAAATGTTCAAGCTCAGACAGGGCTATCATCTACAGGGTGTCTGACAGATGGGAAGAAAATTAGACTAGATGACTTCTAAGGTCCACTAATTCTAAGACGCTATGATCCTATCACTATAAAGAATTATCCTCTAAGCTTTTCTTTACAAGGGACTATATAGCCTTGAAAACAAAGGTGACAACCTTTCGATCTTATAGTCACTTCTCAGACTTGTTCTCAACTCCTGGGAGATTGTTCTCATCATATCAGGAATAAGAAGCACAGTTGTTGGCTTTAAGACTTTCCAGAGTAGGAGAGACAAGTCTGTCAGTGAAACCTTAGAGTTTGTGATGTCACAACCTGAAGAAACACCCAGGAACATAGCTACATGGGCCAAGTGGCTTAGGTTGGAGCTGCATGAGGCAAGTGTTTTTTAGAGTTTGACCTCCAAATGTCCTTTCATCTCCCCACCCCACCATTTTCACAAACAGAAGTCTGCCCCAGAATTGTCACAAAACAGGAAAAGGAAGCCTATCAGGAGGGTTTAGTTGGAAAAACTCCTCTTGTGCCAACTTGTGAAGTCAGACACAAAGGACAAACACAAAGGTAACAGAAAATTCTAATTTGTAGTTATGCAGATGCAACCTTAGGGTGGGAATCCGTTCCTGTCTTGAATCCAGCCTTAATTCTGCTTTTGTTTCCATTTCCCCCCAGCATATCAAGGGAAACTTTCAGCTCAATACCCTCTTGACTGGCAATCAATGAATGAAGTTCAATCCCTACTCTACTTTGTCTTGCTCCAATTCACCAGAAGGTGAAACCATAACACGTGAGCCAAACAACTGCTTTGTTAACCGCTTTCATTTTGTGGACCACTGACATGTTTTTATATTTAGTATTATTCTTGGTGGAAAGAGAGAAGGAGTAAAGGGAAGATTGACAGAGGCAGGAAGCTTGTCACCATATTCACTGATCAAATAGGTATGATAAAGTCTTTGAACATAATATATTTTACCATGATAACGAGTGGAAGAAGAGTCAAGGAGAGAGATAGATGTTCACACACACAGAACCAGCAATGATGAACAAATACTGAGCTATGCTCTCCTTGGGAGAGTGGAGTGACATGGATTAATTGAGGAAAGGCTAAGGATTACATATATAAATGGGAGTGGCCCCAGTGACTGCCCAAAAAGGGAATACACAACTACCTTGTCACCCATCAGTAAGGTCTTTGCAATGCCCTGGGGAGCTTACACTGTCTATGAAACACTATACTAAACAACCTAACATGTCTTACAAACACTTGCCTCGTGGCGCCCCGGCCAATCTTGAGCAGCTTACTGCTTCCTTACATTTCCTTATCTCTGGCCACAGGCCCCAACTACACCATGACTTACTGATGAAGTTAGCCTGGCCAGTGAATATGGTGTACTGAAGCTCATAGGAGCTGATGCTGAACTCATCGTCAGAGATCCAGTGGACTGTAATGGTGTCATGGGAGGCAGTACAGAGTTCCTCTCGGATAGATGGTGGGTTTGGGGCTGTAAGGAAAGGTGGAAAAGAAGGTAAGGAAAGCAAAATCTCTCTTATGGAATTTTACAATCGTTATTCTTCCTGCCTAAACCAACATCTCTTGGAGAAGAGGTTTTCTTAATAGATAAGCTTTAGACTACATGAACCATACAGCCTGAAGCAAAATGCTGAGACCTCCAGCTCCCCAAAACCACTTTTGCTATGATAAAGATATTTTAGGCAATGATATAAGCCTACATTATTGTGATGGTTGCCTCAGTTGTCCAGTCTGCCTATATAAGCACTTATGTAGATACCAGAGCAAAGTGGTCATATCGTTTTCTTAATACATGGCCCTCAACCTATTACATTTTATTTCAAAATAAGTTTTATTATATATTTTTGGCAATGTAGTCAAGCGCAAATTAATATGAGTTCCCTCATCTGTAAATAGGGATGATTTATTTTAAGGATTAATGATATGACATTAATATACAATGTCTGGCATAAAGCAGATATTTAATAAATGACATCTATGTTAATATATTAACAAAAACAGCTACAAACAGAAACATTATAGCCATGATTCTAATTTAAAAGACATAAAAGTTAGTGTGTGGATATTTTTCTCATGAAATGATCATTCAATAATCCTGAAGGTAGCCAGCATTTCTTAACAGGCTGGTCGCATCCCTCATTTTCTAAAATTGTCTGCAAGCCAGTTATTTCTCACACTTTTCTTCCTGATCTAATGATTCCTAAGTTTTCTTAAAACCATTTCAGTAGTACCTGTCCCCATGTGGAACATTCTCTAACATTCCCTAATTGCCACCTGAGTTCTACTCTCTTAACAAGCAACAATATATTACTGATAGACTCATAAAGAGTAATCCACTGGCAATTTCTTGTGTTTTACCCTTAAGTATGGATTGTGTACCCATTCTGATCCCAGAAATATTTAACAAACCATCTTTCTTTTGTTATATGAATTAAAATCTATTCTATCTAAAAAGATACATGCATCACTTTAAAGACTATAAAAACATTTTCATTGTAAATATTATCCTTTTCAGATTATTTTTAAGTAAAAGCACACCAAAAGAAAAAAATGAAAATGGGAAGGAAAACACAGTCTTTTCACACCTGTTAAATAATCTAGCCCCTCCAGCAGTTTCTTTTCTCTTGAAAAATCTAAAGCAAAGTTTTCAAAGGCATCATTAAAATTGATGTCTGGAATCAGAACTTGAGAAGATGCAGTTGCCATAGCAACCCTGAAACAGAGAGAAAAGTACATCAATATACATCAACATAGGTTTGCAACCTTCATCCAGTGTTTGATTTCTGGTTTAACAAGGTGAAAATAAATGACTTGTAAGGTTTGATTCATTAAGTGAAAATATTGTATCTGTGCTTTTCCAATGGAAACCATTTAAATTTTAATCATCAGGAACCAATTAAGAGTTATACCACATTTATTCACATATGTTCACCCCTCAAACACACTCCTCCATCCTGTCTTAATTTTGAGAAGTAAATACAGGATTTTTTCCCCTCTGCATCATTTTCCATCTGGCAGGCAGCATCAAAACTAGACCTCTGAAGGCTTTGTAAGAACAGTTTGAAAGACTTTTTTTCTCCCTCTCTATGTTTTTATGCTAATAAACAAGCCAGCATGCTAGGTTAACACCTTCCCCCAAATAATCCTTTATTTGATTTTTTATAATATTAATATTTAATTTTATTATCCTCTAATTGTACAATGATGATAGTTTTGTCTCCCCAACTAATTCTAGGAGTCTCAAGAGCAAAGTTCATATTTTGTATCTCTTACATATTCCACGGTCCCTAACACAGTGTTGGACACATAATGAAAACATAATTGTTGAATGACTAACTGATGACTAACAACAACACGACTGCTAGCATTTACTGAGTGCTTAGTATATATAAGGCACTGTGCATGCTCTTTGCATACATTATCTAATTTATTCCTTACCATAACCCTGTATAGCAGATGTTATTTCCATTTTGCAAATGAGAAAGTTGACACGTCGAAAAGATAAGTAACTTACCCAAGATCACACAACCAATAAGGGTCAGAAATATAACTGAACCCATGTCCACCTGAGTCTAAACTCAATACCATTAACCATTTAGATTGTTTTTTAAAAAAAAAAAGAGGCATATTTTACATACTTCAACGATTCTTAACCATGGTTACACATCAGAATTATCTGGGGGAACTTTTATCAAAGTATACATGTTTAAGTCCTGGACACAACAACTGCATTCTCTTCCGTTACCAGATCTTCTGAATCAGAGCCAATGAAAATCCTTGAGCATGCAAATGACAGGGTGGAAAGAAACAGATACATGGCAACAATATGTAGGTTACAGTGGAAAAGGCATTGAATGCAAGAAGACCAGAGAGGAAACTTTTACGGTAAACTAGTTGTAGGGGATGAGGAGTTGAACAAATACATGCATGTCTACCCTGCTACACATCAACCAACAGTATCTGTTGGCTGTTTCTGAAAATAGAAATATTTCAGGAATGAACTACAGGCCAAATGAAAGACTTAACTCAGTACAATCCCAAGTCTCACATTGAATAATAGCCAGTCTTCCAGGATTTGGTGAGCAAGGAGACAACAACCTCTTTAGGGAAGAGTTAACCCATAAAATTAGCTCATGACATTTCTTCCCGACCTCTCCAATCTTCTTTCTTTCTTCCATCCATCTATCCAATATTTATTAAGCACAACTAATGTGTGAGGCACTGTGCTAAGCGCTGAAGATAAATATGAGAACAAGCTTGTTGTGGTCCTTGCCCTCAAGAACTCATACATTGTGAAGGAGAAAGACATTAGATAGGCAATAGAAGTGCTACTACAAAGGGAGTAAAGCATACACAGGAGTCATCTGCAGGGACTCCGGAACTAGGGAAATCTCCCTAGAAGAAGTTAATTTTAAGCAGTTACCTACCTACATGATGAGCGGGAGTTAGCTAAGCAAAGACTATGTAGAAGGGTTTGTGTTCTCTCTTGCCTGAAGGCTGGAGAATGGGGCAAAGTCATGCAGGACCTTGTAGGCCATGTCACAAACTTTGAATTCTATCCTAAGTACAGGAACAGTGGGAGCCACTACGCATTTTAGGCAGACGAGTGATATACTCAAATTCATGTTTCAACAAGAGTACTATGGTTTCAGCGGATGGGCTGGAAAGGGCAAAAATTAGAGGCAGGCAGGCCAAAGTTTAAGGTGTTAGGAAGGAGCAGAAAGTAAAGTGGTGACAGGAGTATAGACAAATAAAACAGAAAGTTAATTCACGAACTAAATTAAAATTAAAAAAGAAATTAAAAGTCCAACTACATGAGAAATTGAAGAAATTTAAGTTGAAACGCAATAGCATTTAGATTACAAATGACAATATAAGAGCTTTTTATACTTATATTCAATAATGTCTACATTTTTGTTTTAGGATTGAAATTAATACACATTCTAGAGGCCAATTTAGCACTAAATATCAAAATAGTTTGAAATGTAAATATTCTTTGCCACCACAGTTCTACTTCATAATATTTTTATTAGGGAAATAATTGAGACATATGCAAAGATATCATGCCAAGGCCACTCAGCACACCACATGTAACCTAATGGTCTAGGAGACCTAGCTAAGTAATGTATTATACATCAAAAGATGAAATATCATGAAGCCACTGGAAATCAGGTTTTATAATAGTATCTAGTAACATGGAGAAACGTTTGTGATATATTAAGTTTAAAATGTACGATATAATATAGTATATACAGAATGGCCTTATGTTTGTGAAATATATAAATATAAATATTGGGATACTATATTCCCAAATGTTAACAGTGGCTGAAAGGTTAAAAATGAATTAAAAGTGACATTGTGCCGTGTGTGTGTGTGTGTGTGTGTGTGTGCGCGCGTGTTTCTGTATTTAGGCAAAACACAATATTAGCTATTTTGTTGTAGTCTGTTAAGGCCTTGATCTCTATTAGGGATAATATAATAAGTGTTATTTACAAAGGGGAGAGGATACCCCTCCCAGCTAAAATCTCATTTTAACTGAAGTCATAGTGCCTTAACACAATATAATGAATAATGATGCGGAGGAATTTCAGACTCTGTGAGAGACCAGTGAGAAAGATAATTAAGTTGGATAGATGACTCTCAAGTCATACCACATAGATAGCCATCTATTCCACCTACACCTCAGGCTATACCTCAGCCTGCAAAAAGATTCAGATAGAGAGCAAGGAATCATCAGGTAGTTGAAGCCCTAGGAACTAATGAGTTTGCAACAAGGAGAATGTGCAGTGTGAGAAGAGAATAGCCTAAGACAGAATCACAGAGAATAGCATTAAAGGAATAGGTTAAGGAAGAGTTGTTCACAAAGGCAAAAAAAAAAAAAAAACTGGATAGGAAGAAAACCAGGAGTGTTCATGGAAGCTAAGGGCAGAGACATTTCAAGTAAAAATGGTCAGCAGGGACAAATGCTACTGAGAGATCAAATAAGATGAAACGGTAACATGAAACAAAGGAGTGTCTGTTATATTTGGCCGCAAGATATTCATTTGGTGACCTTGAAAAGAACATTTGCAATGGTGTGGTAGTGGGAGAAAACATTTCGGAGGAGGGTTGAAGAGTGGGGAGGATTAAATACAATGCTTTAAATACATGTTTTATCTTTGCTTTCATGAAATTCCACTGAAATGACAGTCCAAGAATGAAATGTCATAAACCCACAAAGACAAAGAGAATGGAAAAGAGATGCCAACGAGTAAGAGATTGTCAACAAATGTTTGGAAGCTAGAAAGGGATGGATGTGTGGTAACCAACAACAGACCAGAGAAAGCTGGATCAGGAAGCCAACAACATCACGCTGATTTAGTGCCACAGAAAGTTGAAAGTTTGCATGAGGAACAGTTAGATCCCTGGACCCACTAAACCAGAGACTGCCCTTCCCTCATCCTGGCAGGAGATGTGAGGTTTAGTTTCTGCTGAGCTTTGACATTGTACTAAAAGCAGTCTTCAAACTCTCAGCTCCCTTTCCCTGCCTGGCTTCCAGAATGCTGGCAGACAGGCTTATACCCTCCACCACCACCACCACCACCAGCACCCCTTCCCCGACAAAAAGCAGGAGGTTGGAGGATTCCTTCCAAAGGAAAATGATCCAAGAGAAAACACCTACAGAAATGACACTTGGGGTCCTTCAATAAAAAGCTGGCATTCTGCCTTAGAATCCTATAGCAAAGGTCACCACGCAAAGTTCACCAAATACCCCCACCCACTCAGAGCTCCCAGTCATCTTTTAGTCTTCTATTTAAACAAACAGTGAAAAGTTTACCAGATATTTATGAAAACACAGCAACTGAAACAAACTAACAGAGAAAAGGAAGTTGAAGGAAACCAAGACAATGCAGGGTTTAGAAGAAAACTTTTAAAGTGATAATACTCTCAGGAAGAAAAACAAATAGTTTGTATCCACAAAGCAAAAACATAAAGCTAAAAAAAGAAACAAAGGTCAAGAATGAACTCTTGTAAATAAAAAATATGAATGCTGAAATTAAAATACCAGTGGAAGGACTGAACAAAAAATTAAGGAAATATATAGTAAAATGAGAAAACAAAGTCATGAAAAATAGAAAACAAAAGATTTTTTAAATTAGAGGGAAAATCTGGGATGTCCAATATTTTACTAATTAGAGTCCCAAAAAGAGAGAAGGGAGAAGATAAAGGGGAGGAAATCATTAGTGAATAATACAAGAAAATTTCCCAGAACTATAAGTCACTAGTTTTCAGATTGGAAAGGCTCACTGCCCAACATGGATAAATGATAAAAGACCCACGACCAAGGCAAATCTTGATGAAATTTCAGAAAAACAGGGTTAACAATAAGATCTTAAAAGCTTCTAGATTTCAGTGGCTATTACCAAAAAGATGAAAGAGGGCCAGGTGCGGTGGCTCACGCCTGTAATCCTAGCACTCTGGGAGGCCAAGGCAGGAGGATCGTTTGAGCTCAGGAGTTTGAGACCAGCCTGAGCAAGAGCGAGAACCTGTCTCTACTAAAAATAGAAAGAAATTGGCTGGACAACTAAAAATATATAGTAAAAATTAGCCAGATGTGGTGGCACATGCCTGTAGTCCCAGCTACTCGGGAGGCTGAGGCAGGAGGATCGCTTGAGCCCAGGAGTTTGAGGTTGCTGTGAGCTAGGCTGACGCCATGGCACTCTTACCCGGGCAACAGAGTGAGATTCTGTCTCAAAAAAAAAAAAAAAAAGATGAAAGATACCAAGTGTTGTCAAGGATGTACAGAAAGGGGAACCCTTGTATACTGTTGGTGGGAATGTAAATTAGTATAGCCATTATGGTAAATGGTATGGGGGTTCCTCACAAAACTAAAAACAGAACTACCATATATGATCCAGCAATCCCACTTCTCAGTATAAACCCAAAGGAATTGAAATCAATTTGCTGAGGAGATATCTGCACTTCCATGTTCACTTCAGCACTATTCACAATAGCCAAGATCAACCTAAGCATCCATCGACGGACGAATGAATAAAGAAAATGTACACAAACACAATGGAATACTACTCAGCCTTAAAAAGGAAGGAAATCTTGTCATTCACAACAGCATGAATGAACCTGCAGGACATGATGCTAAGTGAAATAAGCCAGGCACGGAAAGACAAATACCACATGATCTCACTTGTATGTGGAATCTAAAAGTCAAACTCACAGAAGTAAAGAATGGAATGGTGGTTACCAGAGAGGCTGGTGGAGGGGGAAAGGGAAACGGAGATTTTTTTTTTTTTTTTTTTGAGACAGAGTCTCGCTTTGTTGCCCGGGTAGGAGTGCCGTGGCGTCAGCCTAGCTCACAGCAACCTCAAACTTCTGGGCTCAAGCGATCCTTCTGCCTCAGCCTCCCGAGTAGCTGGGACTACAGGTATGCGTGCACCATGCCCAGCTAATGTTTTCTATATATTTTTAGTTGTCCAGATAATTTCTTTCCATTTTTAGTAGAGACGGGGGTCTCTCTCTTGCTCAGGCTGGTCTCGAACTCCTGACCTCGAGCAATCCTCCCGCCTCAGCCTCCCAGAGTGCTAGAATTACAGGTGTGAGCTACCACGCCCAGCCAGAAATGGAGAATTGTTGGTTAAAGAGTATAAAATTTCAGTTAGACAGCAAGAATAAGTTTCTGAGATGTATTATTTTGCAGCAAGGTGACTATACTCAATAATAATATATTGTATATTTCCAAATAGCTAAGAGAGTAAATTTCAAATGTCTCACCACAAAAAAATGTTAAGTGAGCTAATGGATATGTTAATTTGCTTGATTTAATCATTCCACACTGTATGCATATAGCAAAACATCACAGTGTACTCCATTAATGTATACAATTATGATCTGTCAATTTAAAATAATGCTAATAATTTTCAAAAGATTCTCGATTTTAAAATATAGGTCATACTCAAAAGATCAGTAATCAAAATGGCAGTGAACTTCTCAACACAACACTGGAATCAGGAGACAATGGAGCCATACCTTCAAAATTATAAGGGAAATTTATTTCTAACCCATCAAGTATGAAAATTAATTGAAAATATTTTTAGACAAAAAGTTCTCGAAAATTTACTCCCTATGTACTCTCTCTTAAGAAACTATGAGAGAATTTGTTCAAAAAAAATTAAGGGAGTAAAATGGTATAGGAAGGGGAAATCCAGGCAGAGCCTGATGAATTCCCTAAAATTAAAGCGACAGAGCTGAGAATCCAGGGAGACTAGGTTGGCTGGAGTCCACTAGGGCAGCGAGGAAAAAGCTTCAGAGAGAATTCTAGAGACCTTGAGAGGGTTTCCCCTCTGAAGGGGAAAGTTCAACAGAATACTGATCAACATAGGCATGTGAGGAAACTACTCAATGCTGCAGAAAGAGCTACCCAAAAAGATTAGAGGGAACATTCCCTGGGAACAATATAGGGAGGGAACAATATAGGACCAGGAATAGTGTCTGTTCCTACCAGCTAAACTGAAAAATCTCATGATTCATGGGACACTGGATAAAGTACTCAGAAGGATTTTGCGTCAGTAGTGAGAAAAAATTGTCTCTAGACAAAACACTGCTCTGATCCCACCTAACAAATCTTAAAAGCAAGACTTGAAAAGATCAAGCTATTTTCAAGTAACTTAACTGTGTCCCAGAACAAAGCTTAAGAATATTTACAGGAACATAAAAATATACAGCACTTAAGACGAAATTCACAAAGTCTGGCATCCAATCAAAAATTACCAGATATGCAAAGAATCTAGAAAATACATAACGAGGAGAAAAAGCAACCAATCAAAACAGATCCGGATCTGACACCGGTGTTAGAATTAGCAGGTAAGGACATTAAAACAGTTACTGTAACTGTATTCTATTTGTTCAAAAAACTAGAGGAAAGGTTGACTATCTTAAGAAGAGATATGGAAGATATAAAAAAAGACTCAAACTTCTAGAGATGAAAACTATAATATCTGAGATGAAAAATACACTGGAGGGGTTAACGGCAGATTAGGCATCATAGAAGAAAAGGTTAGTGAACTTGAAGACATATCAATATAAACTATCCAAAATGAAACATCCAGAGAAAAAAGGACTCCAAAAAAAAATACAGCATCAGTGAGCTATAGGACAATTTCAAGCAGTCTAATATACATGTAATTAGAGTCCCCAGTAGAGAGGAAGGAGGTGGTATAAAAAATATTTGAAGAAATAATGAATGAAAAAGTTTCCAAATTTGCAGAAGTCAATGGTAATGTCTAAAATTGAAAAAAATTGAAAACAGCAATGTAAGGATGATATTTAAAAACATAAAGGTCATGCCAATAGAAACACCTAATAGAGTTGAAATTGCTTGGCTTTGTTGTAAAAGTGTATACTATGGCAGTAGACTCCCTAGATTTGAATCCTGCCTCTGCCCCTTACTAGTGGGATTTCATAGGCAAGTCACTTAACCTCTCTGAGCATTGTTCTTTCATTTGTAAAATGGGGATAATAATAGTGTCTACCTCATAAGGATTTTGTGAGAATTAAATGAGTTAATACTTACCAAGGCTTAGAATAATCCTCAGTGCAAAGTAAGCGCTCAGTATTATTAATGTTATTATCAGAGAGCAGAAATAGAGGATGAAGAGATTGTCATTTGTTGCAATATGACTTGTAGCAATATTTTACTTTCTATGTTCAGGGTATCCCTTTGATATAAATAAATTTTAAATACTTAAGAGCAAATTAGGGGTGAGGAAATGGAAAGTCTTTCAAGAGAAGTTTTCTCTGAAGGGAAGGAAAGGGATAGGGTGATAGCTACAGGGGGTATAAAGTAAAAAAAAGTTGTAGATTTTTGTTTTGTTTTGAGGTAGTAGAGAAATAAGTTGGTTTAAAAATGGAAGTGAAGTCAACTATAGAGAGGGAGAAACTGAAGCTATGGGAAAAAAAGGGCATGTGGCCAAAGCACAAATGAAGGGACATCTTTTCCATTATATAACCAGAAGAAAAGAGGAAGTGAATGTATATATGTCCAGCAGTTTGATATGAGAAGTTGAGATATTTATCATTCACACCTACTGTTCTTCATAAAACGAGAGGGCATTTGCTGAGCATAAGCAGGAAGGTGGCAGGGTTGGAATTCTGAGAGGTAAGTACAAAAGATTTGAAATATCCATTATAGAGAACAAGTCAAAAAGAAAGCTGACCAAAGCAACACAGAAGGATTTCAGGTCAGTATTGAGGGCCCAGGTGAGATTAGAAGCAGATTTCTGCTGCAGCAGTACCAACCTCTTTGGTTATGTGATTTTTGCCAGCAGTGCTCTGCAACTCAAATATATACATGGAAAAGGTGGGAATAGCAGGACTGAATTCATGGTTGGGATTTTATCAGGTTGGTGTGATAGAGAGACAATGGGGCAAGGACATTTTCCAAGGAAATTAAGGATATTGAAAAGGGAAGAACTGAAGTAAGAAATCAGACAGAAGGTAGCTGGTAGGTAGGAAGAAAGTACAGGAGTCAGGGCTTAGAGGTACCGGTGAAGTTGAAGAGTAGATATATTTGAAGAAAAAGGAGTTCTAAGTATAGAGATTATAGTTAGAAAGTGGGATATTTTAATTTATGATTTCAGTGCAATTCTGAATGATGGTGCAGTCCAGGATGTAGTCCATGGCAGTGGGTGGATGAGGTGGAGCTGAGGTGAAAGTCACTGGAGGAGGGGATGTCAAGGAGGCTAGATGGCTAGAGCATTAGGTGGGTCAGCCATGGGGGTGCTGCTGCAGTCATCCAGAATGATGGCAGGGGCAATAGGAGGAATACTGAGAGCTTGGAGCCAAACTCTTCAATGAATGAGAGGGAGATATAAGAAGACCAAATCCAGCCTAATGAGCCACTGTAGCCGCTTGAAGCCTTGGTAACTATACTGAGCAATGTTTCAAACATGGATTTTTTTGCCAGTGGTCTATAGAAGGGTTTTAAAGGGTCCATGAGTACCCCGAAATGGACCTGTGTATATATGTAAAATGTGTATATATGTAAAATTCTGTGTATATATGTAAAATGCATTTTTCCCCCTCTGGAAGAAGGTTTGTGGCTTTCATCAATTTTCAAAAGGATAAGTGATTAAATAAAAGCCTTAAGGGCCTGGCACGCCTATAATCTTAGCACTCCGGGAGGCCAAGGCAGGAGGATCGCCTGAGGTCAGGAGTTCAAGACCAACCTGAGAAAGAGCAAGACCCCCGTCTCTACTAAAAATAGAAAAAATTAGCTGGGCATGGTGGCATGCACCTATAGTCCCAGCTACTTAGGAGGCTGAGGCAGGAGGATCGCTTGAACCCAGGCGATTGAGGTTGCAGTGAGCTATGATCACGCCACTGCACTCCAGCCTAGGTGACAGAGAAAGACCCTGTCTCTTAAAAAAAAAAAAATCCTGTGGTGGGGCTGCAGAGTCGGAGACAAGGGTCCTGAAGTCCACAGGGCAATTTACCACTGAAGTTCAATAACTACTTAGCTGGTAAACTCTTCAGGTGGCAGCTGCTACATGCATCTGCCTAAACAGAATCAAGTGACTTCAGGCTGGCTCTTTTTCACAAGAACATGCGTTTCAAAAGAATATAAAGAACTCACCTCTCAGCGATATTTTTTGCAGACTGTAGAAACCGTGCCTGGTCATTTTCTTTCAGGATATGCTCAGCTTGGTTGATGAGGACTGTTGACCGTTCAAGACACTGGCGGCAATTAGCAACCTGCTGTGCCAACTTTCTCAGTTTCATAACCTTAAAGAAATTAGTAAAAGAAAAAATAAGATAAAATATGCAGTGCTTAATTAAAAACAATAAAAAACCCACATGAAGGAGATATGCTGCAGTGATTCTAAAAATAAGGCTTATTAATATCCCATGGTTCTTGTACTAACCACTCACCTTCTCACCCTACCTGCTATGTCTCTCTTGCCAACCCGTCCCTTCTGTCTGCAGCTTGCTCACTCATGCTGCAATAGTCATATACTCTCATTTACCTACCGCCTCTTTGTATTGATAACATTAATTTTTCTGGTTGCAAAAGCAATGCATGCTCATTATAGAAAATTTAGAAAACAAAAAGCATAAAAAGAAATGCTACCACACAGAGATGACCATTGTTTACATTTTACTATCAATATATTTTCACGTATATGTTTAATAAAAAGTACCTTTTTCTTTATGAGTATCTACATTTCTATGTATATATTTCTCCAAGCAGTTTTACACATACCTGTGTGCTCACAAATCTGTGTTCTTGAAAACTTCAGTTCCTGGGTAAGCTGGAACCAGCCAGCATGGCATAAAGTATTGGTCATCACTCCAGGCTCTCAAAATTTCTTACATTATACACATAGCATGAGCTTATAATCATTAACACTGATTGATATGCCAACAAGCCTAAAACCATATAGCTGCATGGAGGCTCACACCTGATCCTCCTAACCACGATTCTTCAGTTCCCAGGTTAGAAGAAACCTAGGAGTCTTCGCTGACTCCTCTCGCTCCCTCATGTTTTTAATCTAATAAGTCAATGCTTCCTATCATTTCCTTTCTAGCAATGCCTTCTTCCCTTCCATTAGTGCTCCCACTACTCTTGTTTAAGTCTTCATCAGCTCATACCAGGAATCATTCCATAAGTCTCATAACTTGCTTTTCTGACTTTGGTATCATCCCATTCTGGATCTACCCTGCATACCTCTGCCATATAAGTTAGTCTTTTTCCTTTATAAGAAACTAAAATGGCTTCCCAACACCTCTCAGATTAAGCCCAAAGTCCCCATACTGGCATTCATGGTCCTTCCATGGTCCTGACCCACATTTCTAACATTAGTTTTTTTTCTTTCATTTTGCATTGACTTATACACAGTAAAGCACCCAAATCTTAAGTGTACAACTCAATGAATTTTTGCATACACATACACCAATGTAACTACTAACCAAGTCAAGACACAGACCATTTCCAACACCCCAGAATGGCCTGCATTTTTACGGGATTCATAGCAATAGAACATTGCTTTTTCTTTGCCTCTCTCCCTACAACCTCATTTCTTCTTGCTTTCATGATCCAAGTTCAAATGGAATTGTCTGAATCAAACTTTGACATTTGTAAATTCAACTCTTTCTTCACCTCACTGAAGTGGCTGCGCTTTACCTTTGTCTCTTTGATTTTGACAGCAATCATTTGCTTCCTCTGCTGGATGATCTCTACCAACTCGTCACATTCTTCCATAAGTTTTGCCTCATGCATAGCAGTATTCACCTGCCAAGAAAGTCCAGAGTATTACACAGTGATTGTTGCCTTTGTCCCCTGCTGGCTCTAAAAGGTTCGGACTGACAGCTAAGCATGCACAACTTCTTCCATACCTCCCTCATAAGATCCACTCCTAGAAGAAGGGTAGAGATGATGATATTAATGATGCAAGGGCATTGAAGCACCACAGATAGGAAGATCTCCGGGCCTCTGGTAGATCATGATGGTTAATGGAAGGCTGGGCAGAAGGACAGATGAGATGGGGGCATGTTATTCCCACTGTGCAATTCCCTTTACTCCAGCACCCTGTCCTCCTGCTGTTCTTTTGGAAACAGGGTAAGGAGATTTATGTACGTCAAGAAAAGAAGATCCCCCTCCACAGGCACAATAATATTAAGATAACATTACGACAATATATTTCTACTATGCTAACAAAAAAGATTTCAGTTTTCCTTGTTCTCTTCTCATTTTTCAATATATGGATGCACAGACATATTTTCACATTAAACATAATAATGTGCAGATATTTTTTCACATACTTGTCATCATGTTTTAGTGGATATTTCTCACCTTGGGCTGTCCAGTATCTGAATACCTTTCCTATTTTGGGATACTGGCTACACCAGAATCTCTCTACTGCAAAGTCAGGGTTAGAGGAAAAAAAGCCACCATTTTTCATCATCTTTCCATGGACTGATTTCTCCTTCTTCCCATCTCTATTACTATTGACACTAGATGGTACAGAGGCCCCAGGAGGAGCTAAAATGAGAGTAGGGGGATCTTTGGGCTGCCCGGACATCAAGGGAGTGGAAGGCGGGGGGAACTAACATCTTTTAAGCACTTAACTTGCCAAGCACTTCATCGATAAATTATTTCATGTAATTATCACAACAACTTCACAATATAGGAACCATTTTTATTCCCATTTCACAGATGGGGAAACTGAGGTTCAGGGAATTTCAGTGACTTGCTCAAAAAAAAAAAAAAAAAGACAACCACGCAGCTAATAAGTGGTAAAACCAGATTTCAAACCGAGTCCTGCCAAGTGAAACCCCTGGGCTGGCTGGGTGGGCGGATGAGGTTCAGTTCCACTTCAGTAGCACACAGAGCAGTCACACAGGGAAGCACAATCATTCCAAGAGTCTATTCAAGGATCACTCGAGCAGAGCTCTAGAAGGCTGAGGAATAGACAATGGGTTACTTGAGAGCATCAAAACTCAAGGGGCTAAATGTGCTTCATTAGCAAGGTAGGGCTGCATTTCCAACTGCTATCCCTTTTCAGAGGATTCCTCTACATTCTTCAAGCCCAGCAAAACACCTATTACTGGACCCTGCTACCTCTTCTCTCGTCCTCTAAGCTCCCTGCTGGCTAATTTTCTGTTTCTTACTTAACTGAAAAAAAAATACATTTGTCAGTGAGTGATAACCTTATTTTGCTTTATTTCTACCTTCTAGGGGAAATGCCACATGGAAGCTTCTACTTACTCAGTCCCACACTGGCCATTTTACTTTTTTTTTTCTCAGACTCTTCTCCCGTTCCCTAAATTGGATCTACCATTCCAAGGTAGATATCTTACCATCTCAAGAAACTCCTACTCATTGAAGAATACAGAGAATCATCTAGCGCTCCCTGGGTCCTTGTTAGAGTATCTGCAAACTTAGACCCTTTCTATTTATAGTTTCTCTTTTAGGCAGCTGCTGGTATAGTACACAATGGGGTAGTACCTTTTTTCTTGTAATTTAGTCCTTGGACTAACCTTTACATAACTCTCACTATATGCCAGGCATCGCTCTAATCAGTTTACATATATTAGCTCTCTCAATCTTCAAAACAACCCTATGAGGTAGGTACCATTATCTCCATTTGACAGATGAGGAAACTTGAGCACAGAGAGATCAAGTGACTTGCTCAAGGCTGTACAGCTAATAAGTGGTAGAGATGGGATTTAGACCCAGAAAGCAGAGTCCACATCTTTAATCATTATACATACTCCTCTCCAGTTGAGTGTAACAGCATCCCTGTCTTCAATTTCTGACAATTATCTCTGTGGAATCATCCATCTTTATTCTGTCATCCCTTTCTCCTTAGTCACTTCAGACTCCTTGTTGTTCCCCGAGAAAGTCATGCACTTTCATGTCCTGTGCCTTTGCCTGAGACTATTCTTTTATTTGGAAAGTCATTTTCGCATGTGTGTATTGAACAGATCCTTACTTATCTTTCAAGGCCCTGCTCAAAGATCATCACTTGTGTAATTTTTTCTTACCTGCTTGGACACAAGCAATTGGTCCCCTATTTATACTGCCATTGCACTTTATTTATAGTTCGATGATACCATGTGCTACATTAGGTCATAATAATTTTTTTAGTCTGTCTTCCCCACTCAAACATGAGTTCTAGAGGCCAAGTACTGTGTGTTATTTGACTATATCTGTCTCTAGCATAGTGACAGGAATATAGTAGATGCTTGTAAATATTTGTTGAATTGAATTGAGTGGGAGAAAGATATCTTTTACTGCTTGTTAGATATGTCCACTTGGTTACTCAAGTTACCCTAAACTCAGTACATCTAAAAACAAACTTATCAACTTCCCCCCAGATCTGGCTTCCACCTCTGATTTCCTATTTTTTTGTCAATGCTACTATCATTATTGCAGTTACTCAGATTCAGTAAACTCTGACATCTACTTCTCCCTTATCCCCCATATAAATCCAAAGCAGTCCCAAAGTCCTTCCCTTCTTTCCTTTCCTATTTCACTAAAGTTCTTTTGGTAATATAGTGTGGATCTGAGCCAAGGAACCATAAGTTAAGGCCCTTATCACCCTTTTGGACTATTATTGTAAAGGCGTCCTTAATTAATCTCCCTATCTCCAGAAGCTATCCTTTGCCACCCATCCTCATAATCCTCCCTCTACCCTGAAGCCAGGAAAAATTATCACCATCTACATCATCAAACATGTATTAAGCATCTTTTGTGTGCAATGCATTATGCTAACTAAGGCCTTGCCCTCAATAAATCTGCAATCTGGATGGGAAACAGCCACATACATATAAAACAAACCAGTCAAGATAGCATAAAGTAAATACCAAATAAGTGATGTAGACTACAATTTACATAAATTGAAAAAAAAGATCATTCTTGGTGGGGAAGTAGAAGAAAGATACATGAATGGAACAGGAGTTGGATTAAACTTTAAAGATGAAGTAAGACTTAGATTTAAAAAGTGGGAGGAAGGGAAATTTCAAACAAAGCAAATGAGATTGAACTTTTTTCTTGAGGCAATGTGATATCTTTGAAAAATAGTTTTGAGAGGAGGAAAGGTAAGGTGGTGGGAGAATGACCATAGTTAACTGTTTCTTAAAGAAGGTGAAGCAGGATTGATTTAACAGGGGTTAATGGTAAGCTTGAGGATGATTTAGGAGGCTATTGTGACATGAACAAGGCCCATCCAAGAAGGATAACAGGAACAGAAAGGAAAGATCAAATATGAGAAGCTCTCCCTTGCTCAAAAATCTTCAATTAGACAGTAAGCTCCTTGAGGAAAGGTTTTATGCTACTTTGTTCCTCTCACTATAACTGGCACAAAGCCTTACACACAACAAACCTTGAGAAACATTTACTGATTGATTTAGGAAAGTAAAAAATCAAAACAAGAATGGCAAACATTAGAAAATATACTCCAGTGAGTGTATTTTGTAGAGAAAATATAAGGTGAAATGAGGGAGCTAGTGTGAGAAGGGTTTTTTGGACAGTCACATCAGGGCAGATAAAACAACCAGGCACAACTAGTAGAGTGGAAAGTTGGCTGAAGAGGCAAAAATCCCAAACTAAAGGTAAAACAGTGACATTAAAATCTTTCCATGTCAAGAATCAGCC
>NW_012134303.1:5009396-5019641 GCF_000956105.1 Propithecus coquereli | reverse complement strand
TCTCGCTCTTGCTCAGGCTGGTTTCGAACTCCTGAGCTCAAACAATCCGCCCGCCTCGGCTATTATCAGGCCTTTTATTCCTGTGTTTAAAGTTCGTGAGCCTTCCCTCCAACCAACCCCCATAAGAAACTTCCTCACTTGCACTTTCCCCTCAGCTCATTCACATCAGTCCTGTAGACCTCTACACTGGAGTTCAGAAGGCACTGAGATTTCCTGTTCGGGTGGGACAATATGTATGAAGTAGTAGATGCTCCCGTATACCCAGACACAAGTGAAATGCATTTATAAGGCAAGAGAATTCCTCACTGGCTTCTCCATCTCAGTGTCCTCCATTCTACACATTCAATGTCAACCTAGTTTATTCCCTGAAATCTTCCCAAATAGATCTTCCCCTTCCACCTGGAACATTTTGAAATACCAGCACTAAAGATCATTTGGGGAAATTTTTGTTTGGGCAAACATTTATTGAGTGCCTACCATGTACAAGCAACTATGCCAGGTTCCCTCAGTGGGATATAATGGTGAAAAAGATTCAGCTTCTGCCTTCAAAGCACTTACAATCTAGTGGAGAGGATGAGCATGAATACAACTAATTATAATTTAAGGAACAGCAGAACAAGTAATAGAATACAATTAAAGCTCTATGAGAACATGGAGAAGACAAAATTAATTTTGCCCATGCAGAAGGAGAATCAGGGAATTAGAGAAGGTTTCACGTGGCAGAGCTGGTCTTGAAGGATAAGCAAGACTTGGGTAGGTAGAAATGGGGCTTAAGGGGAGAGAAGTCCAGGCAGTGAGAATGGTATGAATAGCAGGGGCAAAAGCATAGGCAGGAAAGTAGAGAACATGTTTTTCTCAGCAGATAAGCCTGACAGCTAGAATTGGGGGGTGGGGGGTGGGGTGCAGATATATTATGCAGAGCTAGGCTATCATTTTGAGTCCCTGAGAGTCCCTGGATAAAATGTCAAGATCGTAGCACTATAGTAACATCTTAAGCACTGTTAATTAACATCTTAGTTGAGAAGGAGGTAGAGAGAGAAGGCAGGCACAGTGCTTGAAGAAGTGGGAGGGCACAACAAACTTCCCACTTCCCATGATTGCCCAGGACCACTTCCCACCTTCTCAGACTCCATAACATCAGAGCAAAGAGGCTGAGTTTGGCTTGATTCAATGTTCAGTCACTTTCTGTGCAAAGGAGATGAGAAGGAAAAGTGAGAGGTAAGTTGGAGATCTGGCAGATTATTAGTAAATTGTTATAAACAGCTTTGTCACCTTACTGAGCTGCAAAGAGTTCATTACTTCCTCATAATGATGCATTCAAGAAAACACAGTGCTTATGAAGCAGACATAGGCAGGAAAGTAGAGAACACCTTCCTCACTGTGGCAGCATCAAAGCTAAGGTGTTAACCCAGATCACACTTTAAGGACAATCTCAATCTCTCTCTCTCTTTCTCTCTCTCATACACACACACCCCTCACTCTGCACCCTAGCTTATTTTAATCCATAGCACTTATAACGCCTAACAAATGTATATTTATTTGTTTATAGTGTGTTTCTCTCAATAGAACGTAAGCTCCTTAAAGTTAAGGACTTTGTTTTGTTCAGTACTGCATCCCCAACACCTAGAATGGTGCCTAGCACACTTAGGTGCTCAATAAGTATTTGTTGAATGAATGAATGAATGTGAGTGCATCGGCCCTGAAGTAAAGGCATAATGAAAAATCGTATAGTATGTTACGTTTCTTTTTATTTATTTATTTATTTTAATTTTTTTAATTCAGGATATTATGGACATACAAACATTTTGGTTACATGTAATGTGTTTGCCTCGCCCAAGCCAGGGCTACAAGCGTGTTCTTCCCCCGTACTAGTATGTTACATTTCTTCATTACATGAGACAAATTTCCCTTACATTTTCTTTTTACACAATTACTCAAAGTAGTTTTCTTTTGCTGTTGTGTCATCTAAATATTGTTCACTGAATTATGAAATATTTGGAGAGATGCTGGAATAACAACTTAGATTCTAGGAGACCACATGTTCTTCTATGTTTCCTTTCCCAGTGTGAAAAGAAAGAGTACGTTGCCTTTCCTGGGTAATTGGCTGTGCTTAACTCACCCTTGAGGCATAAAAGATTGTACTTACAATAGCTAGCCACCAGAGGGCATTGTTTATTCAATTATCCTTTCCTGGTCCGTGTTGTGTACCAAGTCATGTGCTGGGTATAAAAAATAAGGATCAGACACAGTACTCACCCTCAGAGTTTAGTCTGATGGGGACAGAAGTCGGTACACAGAAGGGCTATGATGAAAGTATGCACAGGGTGCCCTGAGTGCACAGAGGAGGAAGACCTGAACCAGATGAGGGTGGCGGGAGAGAGGCATAGAGCATGCGTGATGGCTTACTGGAGGAGGTGAAGCCTGAGCTGAGTCTTAAGGGACAAGCAGCAGTAGTCAGCCAGAAAAAAAAAAGGAGGGAGTGTAAATTCTGTGAGGACAGGTACCATCGTGTCCCGATGCCTGGCCCAAGTCAGAAATATGCTTAAATATTTGTGAAATGAATGAACAACATATAAAGTGTGGGTGGTAAAAAGGCATGCAAGATGTGCTAGTGCTTTAAATATATTATCTTTGATTCTCAAAATAACTCTTCAAAGTATATACTATTACCCCATTTTTAGATGAATAAAATGATGTTCAATGCACATAGCTTATAAAACGCAGAGCCATATAGACTCAGGTCTACCTGTTCTCTTTCCACTTGCTATCTCCCATTGAGCCCGTTAACTATTACGTCAACTCATATTCTGCTTAAAAGGATTTTGCAAAGTGCTTCACAATATTGGTATTCCTCCCCCAAACAAGAGAAAATATACTCTAATTGTTCCGTTTTTTTAAGTTTTGAATCGGTTTGTTTATTTTTCAAGTTAGAAAATAGAATCAACTAAAAAGTTAAAACATTGCTATATTCTCAAATTAGGTACCTAATTTCTTAAAATAATAATGAGAAATATATATTCCTTTCAAAGACAGGTTAAAGGACTAAACAGCAGATTGTTAACTTGAAACATCTAAGAAAAAAACACTCTAGTCATATTTCTGCTAATATGCAAAATTCATAGCTTCATATTCTGACAGTAAAAAGGAGCTCTGACAAAGATCATGTTTTTTACATGAAGTGAAAAGATCTGTTTGATACTAAATTACAACATAAAAAGGACATTAACTGTCTTACTGTTTTATAATGTTTATGGTAGACGTTTCAATAACAGCACTGCTTCTCAGAAAGCCATAAGAAACTGAAAGATTATGGACAGACTCCACTGTTACCCTGCAGGATATGCCAAATTCTTGAAACCGTCAACACTCATTTATGTGGATACCATGCAGGTCACTTCATTTTGTCATTGAACAAATTTTACTGTTATTATGTGCTAGGCATTTTAGTAAGCACTTAGCAGTAAGCAAGAAAGATAAGGCCTCTGCAACATCTCGTGAAGTTTATAATGATCAGGGAAGCAGACACTAAACAGTTAAATGTGTGAGGAGTGCTACAAAAGAGGTTTATTGCATAATGTATATAATCTTTGGGTGTTTATAAGATGGGGGCTTAACTAACAGTGGTTAAGTGGGGAGCTTAGATGGTTGAGCAAGGCTTCCTAAGGACGTGATATTTTTAAGGAACAAGTTAAGAGTTAGGTGGAAGAAGGAAACACTCATGGCAGAGAGGACATAGATAGCAAAAAAGGGGGGACATGCTAAAGAAGTAGGCAGGGCCCAGATCATGATGGGTCTTATAAACCATTATCTTAAAGGTGATGGGGAACCACTGAAGGGCTTGTGGTAGAGAATGACATGATGGGATTTGATTTTAAAAAGCTCATTCCCACAGCAGTGTGGAAAATGGATAGGTGGGGCATAGGATGGGTCAGAGAGACCGGTTAGGAAGTGCGGTTTCCAAACTGAAGGTGTCATGGCCATGGCCACTGCCTTTAGGAAGCTTATGGTCCAGTGAAGGAAAAAACATGTAATCAGTAAATTCCACTATGGCAGAGCAGGCAATATAACAGAGCTCTGCTCCGCCCAAATTGATGCAGCTAGTATGTGGCAGAGCCAGTACCAGAACCCAGGTTTTCTGATGCCTAGTCCAGGACTTTTTCCAAAGCCATCCCTTTCACTGCCTTTCACAGTCATGGAATTATGGAAGGGAAAGGAGAGCAGGGCAAGCCAGTGAACGTTTATGCCTTCTTTAGCCTCACACCAGACCGTGGGGAGTATTTAGACCTTCTTTGTACTCAAGTGTGACATAAGTATTCCTCCTTAGAGCTTTGTTTCTGGGAGATGGATTTAGCATCTTGATACTCCATGTATACATACAGAACAAGGAATCTCTGCTGGGAGGAGGGCCAAGGAAATTCAAACTCTGACAGCTAAGGTCAAGGGAGGGCATCGTTTTGAGAAAGAAGTCATTCTTTCTGAGAAAGGGGACTTTGGATAACAAAAGGAAAAAAAAAACAAACCCTGGTTCCATGTTCAGAAAAGGCAGATGGTCAGTAGAAGAAGCAAGGGCCCAAGTGGAAGAGCAAAAAGAGGTGAATAGGAGCCTATATCTAAGCTGCAGGGCTTGGGTGAGGTGGAGTGGAAAAGAGGGAGTAGGGAAAGAAGATAGAGAAGTACTAGGAAAGATCACAAAGTATAAGGGCCTGAGGAATATGCTGTATGAGAGCATCAGTGGGAAGGGAAGGCTCAGAATAACACCTAACTCTGTGACGAGGTAACAAAGGTGTCTTGAGAATATATTTCCTGGGGTCCCAACTACCTCATGAGTCAAAAAATAGATTAGAGCTAAGGAGTTTCTATGGGGGAAAATCCAAGCGGGGAAAGGGGTCCTGAGTAGAGCCCTTGGCCAGGTTATCTTGATGGGGATGGGGTTGGGGGAGAAAGGAGAGACAGAGAGAGAGAGAGACACAGAGACAGAGAGAGAGAGACACAGAGACAGAGAGAGAGAGAAGACAAGACAAATTCTTTAAGGTGAGTGTCAAGTAAGGGTCTTTGGGAGTCCTGGGGTGGAGGGGTGTATCTGTACTGAACCAAAAACCAAAATTAAATTAAAATTGGAAAAATTTAAAAGAATGGGCTTTGAAACCAGACAGCCCAATGTTAGCCTCCTGGTTTTGCTGCTTACCAACAACCTGTCTGGTTTTGGGCAAGTGGCCCAAGTTTCCTCTTAGCAAATGAGAATAATAGTAATACTAATACCTAGCCTCATGGGGTTTTTGGACAGAATTATCACATTAAATAACATAAATAAAGCACCTAATACATTTTCTCGTGTGGCAGGTAGTCAAATAGTTGTGTTGTGTTGCATTTTTATTAACATTAAATACTACTATGATGATGACAATAACTGTAACTACTATTGCTATAATCACTACATCTTCTGCAGTTTTCTGCAAAACCAACAAGCAAGCACTATTTATCATCTGGTTTATTTCTATTCAGTTTCTGAATATAGTCTGCTTTGCTTTCTGGAACACACTGGGTCATAATTTGCTTCTCCCTGAGATTGTCACTTCCCTTTTCTTATTTTTCCTTCCACATCTAAGTACCTAGACCTCATTCCCAAATGCAGTTACCTCCACACTGCTGGACAAGATTAGCCCAGCCTCTAAAGGTAAGATGGCCTCTCTTCCTACCAGAAGCCACACCATCCGCTACTCCCTCCATTCCCAGCAGAAGGCCGATGCCCGGGAGGTCAACTGCTGATTTCTGACAAAACACTGATTACATTTCGCATCCTTGGCTGGGAGAGAAATTGGCTGGCCTGAGCTTGTTACTCCCTGTTTTTTCTGCTCTGGGCTCCCCCATAATTAACACAATCCCCAAGGCTCAGAGCAAAAAAGATTGAATCTAGAAGAAATAGGTGTGTAAGCATGAAAGATATCTAACACATTCTGTCACTTATAAAAATATAATACCACAATTACATTCAGTTTTAGTCTCCTCTGTGGTGTTCCCTGAGGGAGAAGACTCGTCTATTCTGTACTCTGAGCTGCAAGCAGAGTAGAGCTCTGTACTGGAGGCTCACTAAAGCACTCGTTAATGCAATGATGAATATGCATATTCCCACATCCTATCTCTGCTCTATATAGCAAAGAATCCACCTGTTAGCCCCTCTGTGGTATTGGGGGAGGGGGGAGAGCTGTCAAAAATATCAGCAGAGTATGGTATTATGAAAATATTACTGGAGTAAGATATGGCCCTAGGTTACACTGGTTCATCCAGGGATACTGATAGGTGCTGCGGTAAAAAGCCCTGAGGCTCACATATGTATGAGTGAGTGTGTACGTGTTTGTGTATGTATAATGCCTATAATTTACATTCTCCCTCCACTGTCACAAGGACAAAGCAGGTATATCTATGTTCCCACTCCCTCATTTGCTCAGACAAAAGCCTATCCTTTTGGAGCCTCTTTTCCCTTATAAGGGGAAAGGATCTGCCCTTGATGTAACTCTTAACCTGATTCACCTATACATAAATGCTGTGAGAGCTGGAGGCGGGGGACATACAGAGTATGATTCGTTCTGGTTCTTTACTTTCTGTTTATGGCTCAGGGCTCAGTTTCCCACTTTGGGAGGTCCACTGGCTTCTAGAGAAATTATAAAGCAAATGGGAGGAATCTCAAACTGCAGGGAAATTTGAAAGGTCTGACGATCTTAATACATTGCTACTGTTAATAAAGGAAATAATTAATTATGGTTGTATAGTTGTAAATTGTATAGTTGTATGGTTGTATAGTTATAGTTGTAATAATTAATTATGGTTGATATTACAGCTGTATAGTTGTCACGGCTTAGCTTAGAAAGTGCTTTCAGATAGATTTGATCTCTACATTTGATCTTCGCAACAACCCTATGAGACAGATAAGGTAGGCCCTACTGTCTGCATTTTATGGATGAGGAAACTGAGATCCAGAGAGATAAAGTGAATTATCAAAGAATATACGCTAGCAAATGACAGAGTTACAACCCAAACTGGGCTTCCTAACTCCAAGGCGAGGGCTCCTGCAGATTACCCATGTTCCATTCTAACCATCAGAGTAACTCTGCCCTTTTTTTGTTCTCTTTATAGCTAAAACTTTTTTTGAGGGTGGGGGAGAGGAGGAAAAACCATACTCCCTTTCTTCTGAGGATTTTCCTGTGCTAAAGTTTCCATTTCTTCTCAGCACTTTTTTTCTCCTGGGAGGCAAGAGAGTAGAGTGGAAAGAGCTCTGGATTTTAACTCAAGCAGGCCTGAGTCTGAATTCTAGCTTTGACACTTGTAAGCCAAGTGACTTTAGACAAGTCACTTAACATCTCTGAGCTTATCTTTTTGACTGGTAAAATAGAAACAATATTATCTATCTCACAAGTGGTTGTAAGAATCAAATGAGATAATAGAGATAAAGGTCTTAGCACACTACCTGGACCATAGTAGGAGTTAAATAAATATGGATTTCCTTCCCCACTCCTCCCCCACCCCAACTTGCTACCCTGGTTTGGAAACATGTAGTACAATACTTATTTCCCAAAAAGCTGAAATTCAGGCCTTGATATATGTCTCTACTTATTTATCTTACTGTAAAATAGGATGGCTGGCATTTCAACTCCTGATGGTTTATTGTTTACAACTGATACTTCCATAATCTTTTGCTGCTTATTTGAGATAGGTTTGGAACTTATAACTTGTGTATATGTGTGTACATGTGAATGTGTTCCTAAGTAATTTAAGGACCTTAGTTATTACTCAGAAATGACTTCTATTATATAAAATCTGGATAAATTCATTCTTAATTTCACCTAGAACCTAAAAGGCTGGGTAGACCTTATTTGGATAATGAGCTAACTAATTCAGTGACTTTGGTCTGAATATACTGCAGCGATTTGGGTCTATGATCTCTTATTGAGTTCAGCTCTCACATACTTGCCACCAGATTTCGAATATGTTTTCTAATAAAGGATGCACCTCCTCAGCAGCCAATTTCCCATGAGCTGTCTTTAGACAGTAATATGGTTTAGTTCTTGCACCTGGTTCTTTCCCTGTTGTCGCATTCTCCTCACTGAGGAGCTTCAAACAATGTGACAAAAAGGAAGATAAACTGGTCATGGGAGAAAGCTGGGCTAGTCTTGAGAGTGGGGGATATAAGATTTTGATAAAAATGGATTTGGTATTTTAAAAAAGGCTAGGCCATAGATTTTGATTGGAGAGAGAGTAGGGAAAACTTTCAAATGTTTTCCTTATGCATTTTGGCTACTTTTTTACTGGTTGCAGTGAAAATATGTTACTATTATCATTTTAAACATTTTTATTATGAAATTGAGAATATTTAAAACTAGAGAATATGATGAAATCCCACGTGCCTGTCCCCCAGCTTCAAAAGCCATCAACATTTTTCTTGTTTGATCTATTCTCTCCCTTTTCTGAAGTATTTTAAAGCAAATCCAAGACATTATGTTATTTCATTATTTCATTAATACTTCAGTTTGCATTTCAAAAACAAAAGACATTTTACTGCATAATCACAATGATTAAAACAATTCCTTATCATTCATCTAATGCTTGTTCCATATTTAAATTTTCCCAATTGTATAAAGCTATATACTTTTATAGTTGATTTGTTTGAATTAGGTACTTTATGAAGAGGAATTTAATACTTATTTTTTAAAGGTCATGTATATTGATTTTTTTTTTCTTTTTTGCCTAGAGATAGGATCTTGCTCTGTTGCCCAGGCTGGAGTGCAATGGCATGATCAGAGCTCACTGCAACCTCAAACTCATGGGCTCAAGCCATCTTCCCACCTCAGCCTCTCGAGTAGCTAAGACTACAGGTACGTGCCACCACATATGGCTGATTTTTTAAAGAAAATTTTTGTAGAGAGAGGGTCTCACTGTGTTGTCCTGGCTGATCGCAAACTCCTGGCTTCCTCTCACTTTGGCCTCCCAAAATGCTGGGATTACAGGCATCAGACACCATGCCTGGCAAAGGCCACATATATTTCTAATGAATAATTAATTACTGCTGTTTCCTAGTGAAAAAAAAAGACCCCATCAGTACTATGCACTCCTTCCACCCTAATTATTGAGTTCCACCTTCAGGAATATATGTCCTTTATGAAAAAGCAGACTCCTGTACAGTAGTTTCTATTCATTCTCACAGCATTGTGAATTTCAGTGTCTCAGAAAACAAGTTTTGAAGGAGATATTGGAGAGAAGAAAAGGTCATCACTGGGCAGAACAAAGAGAGTGCGAACTTTGGGTGATGCAAGGATGGCAGAAATTGTGGAGGAAAGTACTTAAGTCTAACATGGAGACATTTAACTGCTTAATCAAAACTGCTTCTGATTTCTCTGACCTCTTTCTCTATTGAAGCAACCCAACGCTCAAAGACTCAACAGTCTTATTTGCAACAGGGGCACTAGGCCCACTGGATGACAGCCATCAATTTTGTCAGCCCTAACCCTAACCCAGTGGGAGCTCCTGCTCTCAACTACTGCCTGGCATCCAAGAATTTTTCTCTAAGAGAGATGACCAAAAAGGCTAGGTGTAGGTGACAGAATTGAGTAGCATTCTGTAACAGCATGGTAAAGGAAAATAGGAATTCACCACCTGCTCCCTCGTACATTTCTTGTGGGAGTATAAATTGCCTTGGTAAATAGAGATTGTTGACAACATACATCAATAAAGTTTAAAAATGTGTCTTTGCATTAAGCTGTCAATTTCACTTCCAGGAAATACTCTTAAAAACAGAAATAAAAACAAGAAGAAAATAGATACAGTTATAGTTGAAATTGACAGATCAAGTAAAAAAATAAGCAGATTTGAAAATAATAACATTTGAAAAAATATCAATACATCAATTTAATAGTTACATGGAAAACTGGGTATCCTACAGAAAATAATACATTCTTCTTTTATATTCATGGAACATTCACAATTTATCATAAACAAAGAGTTTATACTCTCCATCTCTGATCATTATCCTATAAAATAAGAATGAAATAACAAAAAGACAAACTCACAAAATCCTTAACTGCTTGAAAGAAACATACTCCGTCCCAGCACGGTGGCTCAAGCCTGTAATCCTAGCACTCTGGGAGGCCAAGGCGGGTAGATTGTTTGAGCTCAGGAGTTCGAGACCAGCCTGAGCAAGAGCGAGACCCCGTCTCTACTAAAAATAGAAAGAAATGATCTGGACAACTAAAAATA
>NW_012134303.1:4993841-5009270 GCF_000956105.1 Propithecus coquereli | reverse complement strand
CCAAAAAAAAAAAAAAAGAAAGAAAGAAACATACTCCTAAACAAGCTTGTAATTAAAGAGGAGAATAAAACTGAAATTTTGAATTTTACAGAAAATAATGAAAGTATACTTAATACCAAAATATATATTATGAGATACAGTTAAAGCTCTACTCAGGAAAATATACAAAGATTGAAAATAAATGAGTGAATCAATTTGAGAAACTGGAAAAAGACAAAATAAACTAAAAGTAATTAGGAGGAGGAAACTCATTTTTAAGGAGCTGAAATTAGTGAAATCTGAATGAAACTACTATACAAAGGGTAATTAAAATCAAAAACTGGTTCTTTGAAAATCCTGATTAAGGAAAAAGAAAGCAAGCAAAACAAAACAAAAAATACAATACTAACAATGAAAAGGGAGATACACTCATAGATACAGACAATAGTGTGCTGGTAAACATTTAACAATTGGCTCTCAAAAAAAAAAAAGCTATAATTTGTGGTGCTTGCTGATTTCCATGGCATAAAAACTCCCACTACAGTGGATTTTAAGTTACCAATATGTAGCCATTAAACCCAAAGATGGCAAAAAATTCACACTATTGGAAAGCCAGTTCCAGCACACCATTGGATAGATACTAAACCAATTATAAGGGAATATTATATGCAACCTATGGTGCGTGTTTGAAAAATCTATTAAATAGTTTTATCCAAGAAGCAGTAACAAAACCTCAAGAGTCTGGTAATTTTAGACTAGATTGGAAAGGTGATTAACGATCTGTAATTTTTTTTAAAGGTTCCAGGTCCAGATGGTTTTAGAACTGAGTTCCAGAAACTCTTCAAAGTACAGATCATTCCTATGCTATTTAAACTACTTAAGACCACAGAGAAAGATAAAAAGACTCCAAATGCATTTACTGAACCTAATATAATGTCACAATGCCAGAAATCTAAAAAAGATATCAGAAATAATAAGACTGCAGCTTGATTTCACTTCTGATTATATACAGAAAAATTCTAAGTAGAATATGAAATCTAGTAGGGCAACAAAGGAATAAAAAATACCATAACCAAACAGGGTTTATTCCAAAAATAAAATAATGATTCGACATTAGAAAACATGTCAACATATGGGGTTATATTACATTAATACATTCTAAAAGGTTTTTAAGCAAAATACAGCAGCCAATCCAAATGAAAACTCTAAACAAAAATAAAAGACAACTTTTAAATATGATGAAAAACAAAGAGCAAACATCATACTAAATGGTGAAATGCTAAGGCCCTTTCCAATAAGGGTTTTTTTGTTGTTTTTTTTTTTAAGAGACAGGGTCTTGCTCTGTCACCCAGGCGGGAGTGCAATGGCATGACCATAGCTCACTGCAGCCTTGGACATCGGGGCTCACGTGATCCTCCTACCTCAGCCTCCTGAGTAGCTGGGAATACAGGTGAGTGCCACCATGCCTGGCTAATTTTATTTTGTTTTGTAGAAATGAGGTCTTGCTATGTTGCCAGGCTGGTCTCAAGCTCGTGGCCTCAAGAGATCCTCCTGCCTCAGCCTCCCAAAGTGCTGGGATTATAGGCGTGAGCCATCATGCCTGGCCCACCAACAGTGTTTTAATGTTTTAGCTGAGGCAAAAGAAAATGAGAAAATGAAATAAGTGGTATAAATATTGATAAAGGATATATAAGTATCTCAGATAAATGCAATAGACTATAGTTTTCTTTAAATCTAAACTTATCAATATGATAAAATTATCATATACAAGAAAATACATAAAACCAAAAGCTTTTCTCCATACGCTTTTTAAAAATGGAAATAGAAAAGTAACTCATTCACAATGAGGACAAGACTACAAAATACCTAATAATCAACTTAACAAAAAAGGTACTGTACCATTTGAAGAAAACAAGGAAATATTAGAGAGAAGATCCCACAAACAAAACCTGAAAAAATGCAGAGATATACTATGATTCTGGATGGGAAGACCTAACATCATAAAAATGTATTTCTTCTCAAAATGAATATATAACTGTAATACAATGATAATCATCATCAAAATTGAATATTTTGTAACTGCATAAAATTACTTTTAAATGCATATGGAGAAACAAATATCTAAAAATAGGAAGAAAATTATGAAAAGAAATATCAGATATTACCAAATGTTAAAACTGACCATAAAGCCACTATAATCAAAATATTAATTGTAAGGTACTGCCATAGGAATAGAAAATTAAATCTGTGGAACAGAGTCGAGTCTAGAATAGATGCAAGTACATATGGAAACCCAATATATGGCAAAGGTAGCATATCCATTGAATGGGAAAAGGACTGTTCTTTTAATAAGTGGGCTTGGCATAACAGTTATCTATCTGGAAGAAAACAAAACGACATATCCTAAAATAAATCAAAACCTCATATCCTAAAATAAATTCCAGGTGTATCAAAGACTTAAAATATAAAAAGTAAAAATCACTGGAAATATGAAAAGATAGTTTAAGGATAGGAAGACCTTCTTCCGCAAGCCAGAAAAAAACAAAAGCCATACAGAAAATAGAGAAAAGACAAACTGGGAAAAAACTGCAACACATGTGACAGGTAAAAGATTAATAATATCACACATATAGGCCAGGTGCAATGGCTCAGGCCTATAATCCCAGAACTTTGGAAGGCTGAGGCAGGAGGATCACTTGAGGCCAGGACTTCAAGACCAGCCTGGGCAACATAGCAAGACCCTATTTCTACAAAAAAGTAAGAAAATTAGCCAGCTGTGAGGACACGCACCTGTAGTCCCAGCTCCTTGGGAGGCTCAGGTGGGAGGATTGCTTTAGCCTAGGAGTTCGATGTTACAGTGAGCTATGGTCATGCCACTGCACTCCAGCCTGAGCAACAGAGCGAGACCCTGTCTCTTAAAAGAAATGAATATCACACAGCTATATGTGTAATGTATGTGTGTGTGTGTGTGTGTGTGTGTGTGTGTGTGTGTGTGTATCCCTCTCCTCACCTAATCAAATTCCTCTTCCTGGACAATTTCATTCATTCTCATGGTTTTAATTGTTACCTATATGCTGATTACACAAGCATACACTGATTCCCCTTTAAATTTGTGGTGTCCAGCGTTAAGCAGGCTCTTAAAGTTTTCTACTAGCCTCATGTTTCCAATAACAGCTGTCTCCACATCTCCACAGTAACTAATTCAAATCTCTACAGCCCTAAAAGCTTCTGCCACACCACCTCCTTTCTCACTAAGTAAAATCATTTACTTCCTTCTTCACAGAGAAAATAGAACTCATCCCAGAGGATTCCCTCAAATTCTCACAACAAATCAATTAACAAACATAACTGCATCCTCAACCATCTTTCTTTCTCTCCTGTTACAAAAGAAGTGGTATCTCTCTTTTTCTAGAAAATTCATCCATCTACCTATGCTCTGCATTCCATCCTCTCCTGTCCCCTTGGGGTCCCCCACTTGATCAATCTTCCTCTCTCCTTCATTCAACTTATCCCTGTCAACTGGCTCCTTCTCATTGGCATTTAAAGATATTTAAGTCTCTCACAGCATCATAAAAAAGATCATCCATTCACTTCTCTTGGAAATACTCTCTTCCCTCAGCTTCCATGACACCAATTTTCCTGGTTTTCCTTCTGATCACTCCAACTCCTTTGCCTGGACCTTAAAAGCCAGTATTTTGAGAGTTGTAGCACACAATCTTAAGGTGACCTCATCCATTTCTAAGGCCTTAATTACCATCTATACGCCAGTGCCTTGCTTATATATTTTTTTAATTTTAAGAGCTTTATTCATATATAATTTATACGCCATAAAATTCACTCATTTTAGGTAGACAATTCAGTGATTTTTGGTAAATTTACAGAATTATGCAACCATTACCACAATCCAATTTTAGAACAATTCTATCACCTCAAAAAGAGCCCTATTTGCTTCACTTATATTTATCTCCATCCTAAATCTCTCTCCTGAAATTTAGACCCATATATCTAACTGCTTACTGAACGTGTTCATTTGCATAACCACAGGCACCACAGACTCAGTATTTCCAAAACTGAACTCATCTCCTTCCCACAGCCTTTTCCATTAAATCTGATTCTTCTCTAATGTTTCCTTAGAAACCCAGGGCATCATTCTTAACTTCTCTTTCTCCTTCCCCACATCCAATTAATCATCACATCCCATATATTTTATCTCCTAAATATAATTCAAATCTCTCCCTTTCTTTCCTTTCTTATTCTTACTTCTATAATAATCTGTCCACCAAATTTTGGATGTGTCCACCAAAATCTCTTCCTTAAATTCATCCATCCATCCAACAAATATATGTAGAGTGCCTACTATGTGCCAAGCACTGTGCTACAACAGTCCCCCTAACTAGTCTCTATGTCTCCAGTGTTATATTTACCTGATATGTTCTTAATCCAACAGCCAGGCAACATAATCTTTTTAAAAACACACTATGCCCATGCTTAAAACAGCTTTGTACAAAATTTCAACTGGCTTCCCTCTGACCTTAGGATAAATTGCAAACATCTTAACATGGCTTTTAAGATCCTTTGTAATCAGGTCCCTCTGTGCCTGTCTAGTCTCATCTCTTATCACTCCCCTGGAATAAGTCACTTAGCTATCTGTCTGAGTTTCCTCATCTGAAAACTGGGGATAATAATAGTGCTTATCTCAGAGGTAGTTGAGACGATTAAATGAGATAATGCATGTAAAGTACTTGGCACAACACCTGGAGCATATTAAACGTCAATAAACGTTAGCTATTGATGATGGTGATGAATGTCAGCCTTTTTCAGTCTCCCTCTCCTCTGCATTCCCATAGCACCTACAGTTAGTATCACACAATGCAGCACTAAATTATTTTATTTTGCATTGCTTGCCATTGCTTCATACTGCTAGTTCTGATTTCCCAACTAGACTATAAAGTCCTTGAAGACAAGGATAGTGACTTATACGCCTGCTATAGTCCTCTATAGCATTTAGCACAATGTAAACACATGGTAAAGCTTAGTAAATACTTTTTAGTAAACATCCACAAAGGAAAAAGTGACAGAAGTTATACTGACTCTTGATAAGGGTTTTTTTTTTTTTTTTAGAGACCATAAATAATAAACACCAAAACCCTAGGAACACCATTTGCTTTCACCTTCTGGGCTAATGATGTGTCACTGGGTTACCATGGGGTTTGGCAGTACTCACTGTAGGTCAGTGGTTTTTTGTTTTTTTTTCCCCCCTCCAGATGGTTTGCTGACAATATCCTGTTTTTGACAGAAATGTAGTGTGAAAGCATGAAGGTGTTTAATTCTACTCTTTGGCATGCAGACAATATGCAATTTGCTACTCATCTGTGATATCTGATTTTTACTTCTTAAATATAAGTGTACTCTCTGAGCTACCAGTATAATACAAACTCCATTTCATTTTAAGGCCAATGGAATCCTCCTGAAATGGCTTGGACTACTTGGCTGATGAGTGGGTGGTAATCAGAAACCCACATAGCCTCAAGGGGCCAAAATGTTCAGAGCTCTTCAGGTTCTAGAACACCCTACACATTTTGCAAGAATTTCATTGTATGTGCACTATAGAGTAAACTGCCGTTTTGTGATTGTTTCCCCTTCCTTTTTACATACCATTGTGATCCTTCCCTGCCTAGTCCTCTCGCCCTCTTCTCTAATCTTCCTCAAGTCCTGAACTTGCCCCTGCACCTGAGATTCTTCTAATAAGGCAATTTTTGGCATTCATATGCCTGTTGTTCTGTGCCACTGAATGATTACTCATATATAGATTGGGGTGGAGGAGCTAAGGGTGGAACTGTGTAGTTCTATGCGACATGGACTCCCCATTGGTGCAATACTCTCTTTTAGCTAGTTTTATTGATTTAGAAATTATTCTATAGCCAATGATTGTTTTGTGCCTTAGATGTTACTAAGAAGCTGGAACAGGCTTTGGATATGGAAGAGGAAAGCTCGCTCTGAACAGAAGAGACAATATTTCCGATCAGAGGTAACAAAAGGCAAGGGCCTCCAGTTTTGTCCCAGTTTCTCACCTCATATGGGGAAAACACCAAAGGATTGAAAATAACCCTTTGAGCAGGGGGAAAAAAAACCCAGAGGTCAAAGCAGTCCTCATGACCCAGTTTAAACACTAACTCTCTCACTGGACAACATATCTCTCTTTCCACATATATTCTCTTTCCACATACACCCCCACACACACACGCACACATGAGAGATGAACACCCAGGAAGCCATCTATGGAACAGATAGACAGAAGCATAGCACGTGCAAAGGCATTATGATGCGTGCTCTAAAGAGATTACCACCACAAAGAACAGCATGCCCAAATACTGCTCTGGTTAGTATCACACCACGTTGATTCCACATGGACACACACTCACATAACATACCAAGACTGGTCATACAGACATCTGTCATCACCCAGACCATAAGCACAATAATCAGTGACTTGCAAAACATTGCACATAGACCCATGGATTGATGAATCTTGTTAGATTTGCCCTTCACTTTTAATATAGCATAGTGGTTAAGAGCATAAGACTTTAGAGTCAAACTGGATGCAAACCCTCACTCTGCCACATACTCTCCGTGTGACTTCGTACAAATTAGTTGCCCACTCTGTGCCTCAGTTTCCCCATCTGTAAAATGACAATGAGAATAGTAGGTACCTCATCAGGTTATTGTGCAGATGAAATGAGCTAATGCACTTAAAGCTCTTAGGAATAATGGAGAGGTCCTAGAATTGCCTAGGATAAGGTAAACTTGGATTCAGATTTGATTTAGGTGAGAGGAGAGGTAGTGGGAATGGACTGAGGTGTGAGATTCTCTTTCTGTCCTGAGGTAGTAAATAGCTGATTTCCTGGATGTGCATGCACTTCTCAATAATCATTCCATCAAAGGTTATGGGTCCACCATTAATAATAACAATGCAATCACTCTTTTTTCTGAGAAAAATCTATATATTGCAGTCACTGTGGTATTATATTTATTATTTATAGTCTGTTTTAAATGTGGTAACATCAAGTATACTTTTGAGAGTACATCTTTCCTGTCAAACTCTTTGTAGCTGTTAAGAAAACCTGTGTCTCATCGAAACTACTTTTATTCTGAAATATGGTCATGCACAGCTCTAGAAGGAGGACCTAGCCAGGGAGTCTCAGCAAGGATGTGTGGGTCCCAGAATAAACTGACTGAATGGCCGATGGCAGTGCTGATACCTGGAGCTGCCCACCCTATTTTCACCCCCCACATGGCACAAAAATAATCTGAGCAAGTAAGTTCCTGATCATGGGCACTAATGCTTCCTTCTGCCAACACAAGCAGTAATTCTCCCTCTCCTCCCTAGTCCACCAGGGGCTGTTAGGATATGGAGAGCTGCTCTGGGCTATCAAAGATAGGCCAATGGCAAGGGTATATAAGAGGATTACCATGGATTCAGGAATGCCAATCCCCCAAATCGACCATATGTTCTTCTACAGCTAGAGCTATTTAGTGGAGAAAAACAGTTAAGTATTCTAGAACTGTCTCCTATCTGTTTGAACACAAATGAATCAGTGGCAAGTAAACATCTTCTCCGCTAGGCTGCATAGTGCAGTGGAAAGAACATGGACTTTGGAGTGAAGGAGACGTGGGACTGAGTCCCAGGTTACCGAGTGTGTGACTTTGAGTAAAGCATGGAATTTCTGTGACCCTCAGCTTCCTCGTTTGCAAAATGGGAATATCACCAACCATACCACGGAGTTGTCATAGACACTAAATGAGATTAGAAACAAGAACTGCCTCTAGTACAGTGCCCAGAACAAATGATTCAAATATGATTCTCTCTCCCTTCCAATTCCTGCTTACTATCCCACATAGCTGGACTCCTCTAGTCAGGCATAGACGGAAAGGACATCTCAATGGCTGAGTGCTTATCTGTTGTGGTGACTGCTGATTTGGTTTTAGGTTTTGAAGTTTTTAATTTGTTTGTTTGTTTTTGGGTGGGTTGATGGCAGGAGAGATTGGAAGTAGAAGTGGAACTGGGAATGTTTAAAGGTACAGGATAGGCTTGGTAGGGCTTTAGCCAAATTATTAGGGTTCCATTAATTTTCTAAGAGCACATCGTAAATGGGGAACTTGGGAGGATTGTGAAAAGAGTGGAGCAAGCAAGAGAGGCCAAAATTAAGCAAGTGTTCTGGTCATTTAGTGAGTAACCTGGAATTTGAACTCTGAGAAATGGGATCTGGAGGAGGAAGGCAGCAGATGGCAAACAGGACTATAAGATGAGCTTTGCATCAAAGGACAATGCAAAAACAGAATGAATATATGCCTATACAAACCATATGGCTGTAAAAACATGACCACACCTGAAAGCTCACCTGCCCTATAGCTGTGGGGGAGGAGGGGAAGGAAAACAATATTAATCCTAACTCATTTTAACCTTAAACCCTGTCATGTGTCCATATCCTCCAAATATTTCAAGTGTAACATTTAATGTTCTCAAAAATTTTCTTTTACTGCAATATATCCAGAATTGTCACAAATTATTTTTGAAAAAGGTATCTGAAAAATAATAAAGTGTTTTCTAGCATAAAAATAGGTTCTGCCCACACTTCAGATTGCACAGTTGATTTAGGTTTTTCGTCTAGATTAAATGTCAACTACTACATACTTAATAAGATTGAATGCAATACTCCGAATTAGTCATTACAGTAGTATAAATGAATAGACTGACTTGGTCACTGCATTTATTTTCCATTTTTCATGGAAACCATTTTCTCCACAGTGGTTTCAAAATAGGTATTTCATTCTCACAAGGTGCTAGTAGCCCAAATCCTTCTTGGGAACTAATAGTCCGCTCCCCCTGCTCTTTCATCTCTCACAAAATACCCACAGAACATTTTGACTAATTACTAACATTTAAAAATCCCAAAGAACTCTCTCTCTTTTTAAAACCACTAGAGCATGTGTCCCTCCCTAGAACTTTTCTTTTGCCCTTGCTTAGAGGCGGTAATCAAGAGGAATCTGAGTAGGATAATAGGCAAGTTTACTTAAGTATCAATGTAAAGAATCCCTTAGATATTCTTGCAGAAAGGCAGTGAACACTTCCCTACTAATAAAATGTGTTTACATTAGTAACTGCAAACTAGCAGCTTATTGAGCATAATAACCCTCTTTAGTGCATCACCTTTGCAGAGGTACTTGTGGTTTATTAAATAGGGTAACATGGCTGAGATTCCCAACATTTTTGCTGCTGCAATTTCATTACCACTCCCTCTTCCCAAGGAATGTTCTAGTTCATATACGTTAAATTTGAAATTGATTGTGAGCATTTGGGAATGATTGTCCTCCCCACTCTCAGAAATAGTGATAAATTCCTCTGTAAGTCTCTGGCAAAAGGTGTGGAGCCCAGAAGTACTACTAGTAGTACTATTGCTACTAACAACTGTTCCTACTATCACTTCTCTTCTTCCTCCTCCTCTTTCTCTTTCTCCTTCTCTCCCTCCTCCTCCTCCTCTTTTTCCTTCTCCTCCTACTACTACCACCACTGTTTATTGAGCTTCAACTATATGTCAGGCACAGTAGCAGGTGCTTTACATGTACTGTCTTTCTCTCTTCAAGGTATTATTAGCCCAAGTTTTATAGATGATGAAACTGAGACTCAGAGAAATTATGTATTCAAGGTTACACAAGGTAGCATGACTCCTATCTGTCCAACTCCAAAGCCACCTCATCATATTGCATCCCAGGACCTACATACCATTTCTAGGAGGGGCAAGTTGTAGAAACTGAGGCTTTGGGGCTGGGCAAGAGGGTCGGTCCTGGGTCAGAGAGGTGGCTGGACACCAAGTCAGGGAGGGAAGTGAAGCATATGTGGTCAGAGGCAGTGGATTTAGTGATTCCTATTGTTAGCTACCCCGTAACAGTATAATAAACAACTAGGACATTACATATGCATTTTTGAGTCTGACTTTTCTACACTTCAAAAGGATGATAGCTAGCACCCTATTTCTTGCTTCGCCTTCATGATCAAACTTCTTACAATCTATTATACATTTCCTTACAACTTACTTTCTCCTTGACCTCTGAGGCTATCTTCCATCCTCACCTTTGCATAGAACCTTCTCCTTCAAAGGCTACTGATGATATCTTCTTCTATGATGTCTCGCGCCAATGGACTCTATCAAATCTTCCACACCTTGCAGACCTTTTATTCCTTTGATATTTTGATCCTCTGTTTTTCTTGGTTTTCCTCCTCCCTTGACTGCTCTTTCTGTTTCTCCTTTGCTGTCCTCCAGAATTCACATCCCTGTTTCATATCCCTTACTCATACAAGTCATCCTCATGATAGGTCCAGGAACCACCAGGGATGAACAAGAGACATCCAATTGGTGTGTACCTTGGCCTTGTAAGCCACACACAGTGTAATGGAGTGGTTGGGGGCACAGGCTCTAGAGCTAAAGTGCCTGGATTCAAATTTCCACTCTGTTATCTACTAGCAGCATGACCTCTGCAAATCACTGAAATCTTTCTGTATCTCTATTTCTTTATCCATAAAGCAGAAATAATAACAGTGTCTGTCTCATATAATTGCTGTAAGGATTAAATGAGTTAACACATATAAAGTGCTCAGCTGGAACAGAGGAAATTCTCAGTAAGTGTTACCTATTATTGTAGGCTTTACAATGGTAATGTCTAAAACTTTGAATTTTTCCACAAACGAATAATTTACTTTTGGTATTGAATTTTCGAAATGCACCCCATCCCTCAGTAATCTCATCAAAAGCACCACAGTCTTTCTACTCATTTTTGGAAGGTCAGTTTGTTGTTGTATTTTGAGTGACAAACAATTGGATTGGTGATCTGTCCTAGGCTCTCTTCTCATTCTACACATTCTCCTTGGCTTTAAGTGCTACATGCATGCTGATGACTTCCAAGTCTATACCTTTCCCAGACCTCTCTCTTGACCTCCAGATCCAGCCAGCCAGCTGCCTACTGGGCAATTCCTACCAGACTCTCTGACTTCAGCACAACAAACCTCGCATGTCTAAAAAGAACTCCTTTTGTATTTAACCTAGTTAAAGGCAACATCCACTCAGTCACCTAAGCCAGAAATCTCTGGATCATCCTAGTATTTATTTTCTCTCACCCCTTCACCCATCAACTGATCAACAAGTAATACTGATTCTACCACCTAGGAATATTTTGAATTTATCCCTTCCTCCCTGATCCTACTGCTACTGTCTCAGGTTGGGCCTTCATCTCTTCCTGTATCTGTAAAAGTCTAACTGGGTCTCTGCCTTTACTGTTGACCCTTGACCCTTGCTCCATCCTCCATATTATAGCCATAATCCTTCTTAAATGAAGATTTTATCCAGTTATTCACCTGCTTAAAACCCTTCCATGGCTTCCTCGACTCCTTAGGATAAAGTCCAAACACCTATACATGGCATAAAAGGCCCTCTGTTATCTGGGCCGGAGTTACTTCTCCACACTCAACTCTTGCAGTGATTTGCATGTCTTACATCTAGCCAAATAAAACTTCTGCTGATTCCCTGCACACCTCTACGCTGATCACCCTTCTTTGTTCCTGCATGTGGTGCCCTTCACTCCCTTATCTCATTTTTGTTGGCAAAATTTTATTCTTATTCCAAGATAACTCGATTTTTACTTCCACTCTGCAGCCTTTCCAAAGTTCCTCGGGCAAAATTCAATGTTTCTTCCTCCATGCTAGCTAGTCATCTTGCATTGACCTTCAGTACAATAATTATCATTTCACATTCTATTTGCCATTTTATCTGTCAGGTTCTCAACCAATCTGTGCCTTCCTTGAGGGCAGGAGCCATTTCCTATTTATCTTTATACATCCAGTGCTTAAGGTACCACTTTGCCCATAGAATTTGCTGATTTCCACCTCCACTAATATCTCTGCTCTCTGTCTCTAAAAAGGGAGTATTTTTTTTCCTCTTTCAACATTTAGCTAAAATGCATTTTCTACATTAAATTTTCCCTGATTACACTCACTTCTCTCTAATGAATCCTTCATTTTATGCATATTATGTCCTCAGTATTTGTAGAGGGCTTTTCCAACAAGCATATTTGTGCTTTAATGGTTTAGACTCCATTCCTTCTTGTAGCTCAACCGCCCCAAAACATTTAAAGATCATCTGCTGAAATTTCTCATAGCAGTGAATTTTTAAAAATTAATTTATTTTAAAAGACCTGTTTTTTATGCTTGGAGAAGCAGTCTGACATCTATTATGTAGACTCTAAGAATTTTGCCCTTCCCAAACCAAGTACCCTTCCTGTGAGCAACAGGAGCAGAAAGGGCAGAATACCAAGCCACCTAATATTTGAACTCTAAAGAGAAAGATTTCCAAAAGTGATTGAAGCTAAGACCTATTGGCAAGACAGAAAGCTGAAATTCCCCAAACTAAGGGAAGCCTCCCCATCTTTTCCACCTGATCTCCTTTCTTTTTTCTTTCTCCTAAGGCTAAAGAGCAGTACTATCCAGCTCTTTATAAGGCTTGAGAAGTGCCAGAAGGAAATCAAACTGCCCATGGAGCTTCTGGGATGGATTAACTTATTGTATTGTAGCAGTTCTGGAGAGGAGCAAAAGAAAGTAGCACACAAAATATCCAGGAAAGTGCTTTACTATGCTCAGTGCCTTAAAAGCTGACAACAAGACTAAGTAAAATTGGAAGGGCCACACTGCATTTATTTGTACTCCCTATACTGCATGCTGTTTTATAAATACTTTTTCTCACTAGATACTTTGTTTTCCCTAGCTAGACTAGAACTTCCTGGAGATCATCAACCACGCATGTTTCTTTTGTAGCCCCCAAATTGCCCACTACACTGAGTACAGAGTGTATGCTCACCATTGACCGACTGGTTACTAAGTATTTAATTATTTTTCCCCCTCACTATTTTTCAGGAATGTTTATTAGTCACAAAACCATGAAGTCCTGGAAGCCAAGAGGAAGCATCCATCTGTTGGTATACATTTTCCCTTGGCTATGCATTATACAGAAGTTTCCTTTGGAAATGTAAACAAAGGATGCCTGATGAGCTCGGACAAAGAACAACTATATATAGAAATCAAGTGGCCAGAGTAGGAAGGTCAAAGCATGCCCTTCCTTAACCAGATTAAAGGGAGTCTTGGGGCTGCCTCTGCCTCCTTCCCGTGCTCTCCAGTCCAGACAGAAAATATTTTCCACCTGCCTATCTACTGAATTCTGAAACCTGGGCAGCAACTACAATTACCATTAACAAGTTACCAGAGAATTCAGCTACCAAATCTGTGGTGATCTTAATCTCTGTTTCAGTAATAATAGGAAGACTGCAGCTTTGTTTACTTTCTGAGGAGAACAGAGAACAGGGAGAAAGGACCAGGATAGGGAGGCAGTATTTATAACCCCTTTATGAAAAGTCAATCTGTGACAAAAACATTTGCAGACAATAAGGAAGGGGAACAGGTTTGGCAGGAAAATAGCCTATTCCAGTTTTCTCAGAAGTGCCTTAGCTGGCTTCCTCCATCCCCGCCCAATGCCTAGTTTACACTATGAATATAGTCATGCCCTATACACAAATCTGGGTTAGAGAAAATGGGAAAATTCCAAATCACCCATCAGTGTATAGTTCTCATGACTGACGGTATCCTACTATTCATTCGTTTTATAAAGTATTCATAAGCATTTATGAAGTCTCAAGTCCCTTCATTAACTACATTTCTAATCCTGAGGCTTGACGTGAAGGCTTTTGGACACACAGGCTCTGTGTTGAATGAGTATAATAAGCAGTCTGGATTCACCCTATTATTAAGAGGAAGTTAAGGGCACATCCCTAACCTTTCAGAAGGGATGATGTCATAGAGGACAGCCATGGTCTTCCATAAACCATCCTGTAGGGTTCCTGTCAAAGACAGAATCCTAAAATGAATAGAATGTAGAATTAAATCCCAAAATACACTCTCACTCTCAACAGTATCTCATTATTCTTTCCCAGTTCTCAGTTAATGTTTTTATTCCATTGTCTGTATTTCCTGTACATGTATATCCATATCAGGGTGAATTTGGGGGTAGATACTGTGTCTATGCTGTTTTCTTTGCACCTGGTACGATGCCAGGCATAAAGAGGTATCAGTAAAAGTTGACCTTTTGTGTAACTAGAGCAGACAGTGGCCTACATGCACTCCTGAGGGTGCTTCTTAAATATCTTCTTTTCAGGTTCATCATGGGGCTACTCTTCCCTCCTACTTTACTTACATGTGGCAGCACTAGTGTCATCTCCTTAAGACTCAGGCAGGAACACTAAACTTCAGAAAGCCACTGTTAAAACATTGCCTGTTACCTAAAAGGCCAGAGTGAGTCCTCCCTTATTAACACAATGATGGATTGTTTTATGAGACTAGCTCCTTGCCACCTGAAAAGAGTAGGGCCCTGAATATAAAGGCTTGATTGGCAGGATGGGTTGGGAAAGGTTGTAACAGTGGCTATGTTTGGGTGAGGCTGGTCAGGGTGATAAGCTCCTCAGGGATGGGGAAATGAGACATTTGAGAGGTCCTAAAGTGAATGAGCAATGAAAATAAACTGCTTACTTTGCTATTTTGACTACATCTTGCCACTCTATACTTAATAATCATTTTGATGAGAATGCGGAAGGTGATTATAATTTCTGACCACATTTTATTCACTATTAGCTGTAACTCCACCTTCAGTCATGCAAATTCTAAACCAAGGGATCCCTTATCTTGTCTCTTGCTTACAATACTCCCTTGTCCCTTCAGCAGTGTGGATTTCTTACACTGTAATCTAACAGCATAATCAGAAACTTTGATAGAGTAGAACATAGAGGGATTCTGATTAGTTGACAACCACTCTGAAATATTTCCTATGTTGTTTCTCTCCCTCTTGGAAAGGATGAGATGGTAGAGAAAATGAAGGGAATAAAGAAAGTAACCATTCACAGAATCATGACCTATGAAATCTGGAAAGAAGTTGAAGGTCATATGGTCAGTTCAACTCCCCATTTTATAGGTAAGGATACTGAAGCTAAGAGGCTAAATAACTTACTCACGTTCACACTACCAATTAATGGAAGAGCCAAGTCTAGATCACAGTTTTCCAACTGACATTCCAGTGTTCTTTCTTTTCATTCCTTATGGTTCTGCCCAAATCCCCCACCTCATTCTATTACTACAATCTCACTCCCGAGTTTAACCAGTATCCTATATGCCCTACATATAGCACCACTCTCTTACACAAATGGAGTGCCCAGCAGGGATTACACATCTATGGTGCCCTCATCATATAAATAACCTACTTGAAGAATCTCAATATTTTAAGAAATCAAAATGACTAGCAAGTGGGGGGTTACTCATATAATAAGAGGATTCTTTGCCCTACAAGAACATTCATTATCCACTGT
>NW_012134303.1:4972282-4993632 GCF_000956105.1 Propithecus coquereli | reverse complement strand
TGTCCAGCTAATTTCTTTCTATTTTTTTTTTTTAGTAGAGATGGGGTCTCACTCTTGCTCAGGCTGGGCTCGAACTCCTGACCTCGAGCAATCCTCCCGCCTCAGCTTTCCAGAGTGTTAGGATTACAGGCGTGAGCCACCGTGCCCAGCCTCCACTGCATCTTAAATAGGAATCTTCTGATAGGATTAAGATGTGAGATCTTCATAAAATTATTTTATCATTTAAAATAAAATGAACTCTGAACTGTTACATTTATCTATCATACAAGATTAGAACTAGACTATTAGGCTCTAAATATAACTGAAGCATTTTTATCCAAGCACTACCCATCAGTAATACTATAATATTTTGCCCAATCTTGTGTACACTTGAAGCCCTGCCATCAGGTCTTCAACAAAATCAACACAGAACCAAATGCTGCAACTGAAGTTTCATGCTCTTGAGAAAGAAAGAGAAATAACATCTTTCTTTTATTATGTCCACTGAAGAAGAGGTCAACTTCTCTTATAAGCTCTGCCCTAAGATTTGATGTAGGTAATGATTTTTTTAAAATCTCACACTCATACAGCATCTTATAATTCACAGACAACTTTAAGACAGATATCATTTGTTGATGCCAAGAATAAGTGGAGAGGTGATGAGTGAGGACCAGGTAAGGTGCGTGGTATAACTAGGACCATGGGCAGGGGAGGAAAGGAGGGGAGGCTAGGAAGAGGAGAAGCAGTCCTGATAATATTGTTACAGAAACAATATTGCACTGAATGAAATTCACCCTACCCCCAAGGACCCAGGATTCCCTATGACACCCCAATAATCTCTTTAAGGACTGATAGTGTCCAGTTTTATGAAGGAAGAAATGTACTTCATGTCTGATTCTCACACAGCCTACTGTTTGGAAAGAGAAAGGAATTGTCCCTTGGACTGTTGTTCCCCCAATCCATCATCACAACCTATTTTTTCTTAACCATAGATATCTGTCACTTCTTTTGGAACAAGTATCTTAAAGGAATGAGACTTCCTAGAACTACCGTTCAGTCCTTCACTCCAAATGACTGAGCTACACTTCAACAAAACTGAAGTTCCCCAAAGGATCACCCGATCCAGGTCCTCTGAAAGAATCACAAATGTTTCTGTTACATACCTCAACCTGCTGGCAGATCTGTATTAGTTTGGCCATTTGATTTTCTAGTTCACTGTTGCGCTTAACCAGGTTGGTGAGGTTCATCTCCAGGGTTTGCTGTCATCGCAGAGTGTGAAGCCAGAGGGAAAGAGGGAAGAAGAGAAAAAAGAACAATGAGCTCGAGAACCAGTGTCATGTGAACATCAGTCAGTCAGTAGACAAATATTTCAAAGATTCATTGTGCACCTGCTTTGGGCCAAGCACTATTCTAGGTGCTGATTAATAATGCCGTATATTTGCTCATTACAAGGAAAAAGATTACATTCATGACTTTGTGGATGTAGGAATTGATTGGCATTAAAGCAATCTTATGTTTTCTATACCATTTTTAACTTTTCCAAGTATTTCATAGGCAATATCTCATTTTTCCCTCATAGTAATCCAGGTATTTTTCTCTTTTACACGTGAGTAGACTAAGAAAACTATACAGATGCCACTCGACTTACAAAGCAGTTACGTCCCCATAAACCTGAAAATGCATCTTCAACTTAAGCCATTTTCAACTTACAATGGGTATAACCCCATCATAAATCAAGAATGTAATCCCATCATAAGTCAAGAAGCGTACTGAATGCCTATCACATTTGCACCATAATAAAGTCGAAAAACTGGTAAGTTGAACCATTGTAAGTCAGGGACCGTCTGTCATTATTGAAAGATTGCCAGATACTACACCAGGCAATTTCATATATATTGTTTAAAAATCATAACAACCTCACAAAGTAGGAGATGCCAGCATTTTACTGGTGAGAGAACTGAGCTTCAGAGTGGGGTTAATGTGTTTTGCACAGTCATATAATTAGTATGTGGCAAAGTTAGGACTGGAACCCAGGTCTCTAGCCCTCAGTCACAGTTTTGCCCCAGTGTCCAGGAATTTTTTTTTTTTGTCTTTTTCTTCATAACATTTTATATTTATGGCTCCTTCAGAAAAAAAAAAAGAGGTAGTATTTTGAGTGTGGGATTCATCAAAATCTAGCATTGAGGCTGGGCGCGGTGGCTCACGCCTGTAATCCTAGCACTCTGGGAGGCTGAGGGGGGCGGATTGTTTGAGCTCAGGAGTTCGAGACCAGCCTGAGCAAGAGCGAGACCCCGTCTCTACTAAAAATAGAAAGAACTTAATCGACAACTAAAAATATATAGAGAGAAAAAATTAGCTGGACATGGTGGCGCATGCCTGTAGTCCCAGCTGCTCGGGAGGCTGAGGCAGGAGGATCGCTTGAGCCCAGGAGTTTGAGGTTGCTGTGAGCTAGGCTGACACCACGGCACTCTAGCCCAGGCAACAGAGAGTGAGACTCTGTCCCAAAAAAAAAAAATCTAGCATTGTCTCTCACAGCTTTCTTTGGTACTGAGGCATCGCCCACAGAGATGCCAGGCTTCAAAACGCAAAACCTGACAGCCATTGCTTACTGGTACATAGATTCTTTTAGGTACCTATTAGGAGCACTTTGCATTTCTGCTGAATATGATGTGATTACAAAAGTACTCGGAACTGTAGCATATTTTGAATTGAGCAAGCTACTCTCTCCCCATTCCTTATGTGAACAATAGAATGTTATTTCACTCTAGATTGATTATAGGCTTTTTTATATTCCTCCCCATTCCCAAATCTTCAGTTCTGGTAGCTGCTTCTCCTCCAGGACCTGCCCCAATTTCTACTCTCTCACCCACCATCCTAACATCCCATAAAGTCTGTTCCAAATGTAATACCCCCACATCTTGGCCCTTATTCTGCTAGCATTCCTTCCCTTAGTCGTGTTCATTGTTTAATTGCCGTCTCCATGGTTCCTATGGTTTGTAGTTCAAAGTTCATGCTTTAGAAAAAGTAGATGGGGGGACAAGAGGGAGAGGGGAGACATGGAGGAAGAGAGAGGACTTGTGTATTTGGCTCCTGTCCTGTCTACTAAGTAGCTGTGGCTGCTTAATATCCTTGGCACTATTCCCATGAATATATCCCAGAGGATATACTCACATAGATAGATAGATGTGTTTCTAGTCTGGGTTGCCTGATTTGACTTGTTCTTAAACTAGATTATGAGGACAAGCTTAACCCTTGCCTCCCTTCTTGCCAGATCTCCCTTGATTTCTTTGGCTTTGCTCCTATGGAAGACATTTTTCACCATTTATTCCTTTTTTTTTTTTTTGGCTTGGGGGCACAATTTCTCCCCTGACCTTCTTTAATCCCACTACTATCTCAATTTTTGGCCTTCTTAGCAAGGATAAGTGGAGGAAAGAAGGAAAAAGGGTAGCAACCAATGACTTGGGCATGATCTCTAAACTAGATTGATGTCGGGGAAATGAGAAAAAAAATATGGCACGCTGTTCAGAGATTTAATACAAAAATGTATTGAGCACCTATTGTCTTCAAGGTGCAGTGACTTCACAGATAAAGAGAAGATAAAATTAAGATGAGTCTTGAAGCATAAATAGAAATTAATAGTCAGAGAAGGAGGGGGGCAGGGTGTTCCAGGCACAAGGAACAGAGTGAGTGTAAGTAAAAAGGAATAAAGTATATGGCATGTTCAAGAACAGTAGTTTAGTTTGGCTGGAACAGAGGGTACAACAGAGTAGCAGAGGACAAGGCTGGAAATGAAGATTGAGGCCCTGTTATGAAGCTCTTGAACGCCAAGGCGAGGGGTTTGTACCTTTTGTTTTTTTAGCATTGGGGGCTTACCAAAGGCTGTTGAGCAAGGTAATGGCATAATCAGGGCTGCATTTAAGAGATCAACGTCACAGCAATATGCAAGGCAGACAGAAACAGGAAACCCCAGAGGGCAGGGACACTGGTTAGGAGAAGGCTGCAATATTTGAGGCAGTTGGTAATGCAAGTCTGGGCCAAACTAAGAGGATAATTGAAAGAAACGTGTTTCAAGAAAGGATTTGTCACTGTCAAATATGCAGAGAGTGCAAGAAATATGAGGATTCATAAAAGGCAGCTAGATTTGGTAATTAGAGGTCACAGATGACCTTTGAAAAAGGAGTTTCAGCAGGATTTTGGAAGCAGATGCCAAATCATACAGGGTTAAAGAGTACATTGGTAGTGACAAAGTAGAGGCTGCAAGTCTAGACTCCTCTTCAAAAGTTTGGCCGCAAGGTGAATATGATAGAGCTATAGTTTGATAAAAGAGTCTAGTTTAAGTTAGGGAATGGAAATTGATAATTGACCCAATCAGTTGATGATTTCCTCTAGTAGAGTGATCCAAATTCCTAGATCAATGGAAATTTCATGTATCGCAAATGAATATATTGATATATTAGGTAAATATAATGTAAATTGATGAACCCAGAGTAGATAATAATATTAGAAATCTATGTTTCCAACTGTAATGCATTTCTATTCAAACATAGGATTCCACAGGGGGGAAGTTTTTAACAAGTGCATGTGACCTGTTGCAACACTGGTCATGAAACTAATATTTCATAAATAATTCACCATGCAGAGCAGGACTAAAATCCCTGCTGTGTGTTCCTCATTTATGGCCCAGAACTGAGACTCATGCCTTCTATAAAGCCACTGAAAACAAAGATTAGGGCTGAACACATAATTTTGGGTCTGGTTGGGTTACCATCACAAAATTATGGCAAATGGTTAGTTTGCTCTGGCCCCTTAGCAACTTGCAGAATGCTAGCACATTTTAACAACACAGAACTAGAACTGACAAGATGACTCTAATTTCAACTTTACTTCATTAATATGAAAATGCTTTGAAAAATAAATCTTTGGCTAATGAAAACACCATCTGTTGATGGCTTTTTGCCACTGTTTTCTTACATTACGAGACATAATTTGAGGAAAACACTGAACATTTACTTACTCACTTGCTATTCATTTACAAGGAATTAAAGCCTCCTCTCAAATTGGAATTGATTCTCAATAATGAACATATGCAAAGGGAAGCAGAGAATTGAAACAATTAGGCAGTCTAAGGAAGTCAACCTTCCTTATCATGCTTAGTACTGACGAACCACTTAGAACTAAAAATTCTGGCCCACTCTAGGTTTGAATGATTTGGATTGATTTGGCCAAGTAATTATCTTGTCTATACTCTGGCTGAGTAAAGAAAGAGGATACATGTGTGCGTTTGTGTATGCATAAAATCTCTTTATGTAAAAGTAAACATGTCTCTTTGTTGTTGTTCGTTTTTGAAAAATTGGTTTGTTTTGCTCTTCTCTTGTGCAATCTAGTTAATGACTCGGCCAGGTTCCGTCTGTCTAAGCCCAGTCAGTGCAACTTTCTCAGAACAGTTGAACTGTGACAGCAAGAGAGCCAAAGTGGCAGGGGAGATTGGAATGGAGATATCTGCTGTGAGGCAGGAGGTTGGCAGGGGGAGCAGGATGAAGCTCCCATTTCCTGCTGCAGGAGGTTACCTCTGGGTCCTTCCGTGCTTCCCCTTTGTGAGGGTTAGAGAAGCCATTTTAGTTTATGAAACTGTGAGACCCTCTTCGCCTCCAGATGACTACATCATGCTAGCTCTCACAAAATTGTACATGTGTCTAAACGGCACAAAGTGAGAGGAAGATTTGGCTAGCTTGCATAACAGATTTTAAAAGGCCTGAGTTAGCTAAATTGGCAGTCTACACCGATTCCGTTTTTACCCATGTTCCACTTCATTTGTATTGTATAGACTTGGCCTCTTTGTGTTCTGTTTTTCCCTTCCCAAAGAGGAAAATGTTTTGCTATCTGAGAAAACCGGTCGCAGGCTATTCTCCTTCCAAACAGCATCCCATTAAAAGAAATGGCTTCTCTAACCCTCTCAAATAATTGCTGGGCTCTTTTCTACTTCTCTAGACACAGATTGTTTCAGGGAGCTTTTTCATTGGCTCCCTCAAGAAACCTAGCCATACAACGAAACACCAGCCCTTCATTAAAGTGAGACAGATTTTACCCTTATGGGGCAAACTGGACCATGATCTCCATTAGTCATGCTCCAAGAAGACACATGTATTCACACATATATGAGCACATCTACATACACCAATCAGACACAGTAAATACTAAGGCCTAAAAAGGGGTGCAGTTTTTGTTAGTTCTATTGAAACATGTCATACATGCCATTGATGTCTGTAGTCTCTTTTGCTTTCTAAAATGTACAAGGGGAACATTATCTAAACCTAGACAAGATCTTGACTGTTTCAATGTGGGAACTGAATCTTAGGGTGGCGGGCGGAGGAGTGGAGGATAAGAAGGGCAGAAAAGCCAATCCACCCCAAACCTGAGTCTTCCCAATTGACAGACGACAGCTTCGTCTTTAAAAATAATCTGAGCCAGTGACCCCATTACTATTCTTTGACATGCTCTTTTTTGACATCCTGTCTACACACCCAAGTTCCCAGCTCTTCCAAAAGCCAGAAGGCAGAATCTTCACATACTTTGGGGGTCGCAGTCTGCTTTCTTTTTTTAACTGCTTGTCTTAAAATACTTACTTTGCTTTTGCTTCAGTCTGTCACTTTATGTATCAATTACATATGGCCTTTCAACAACAGAACACGCCATCTGGTACACAAACTGAAGCCCACACCCTTATGCCAGAATTTATTCTTTCCGCAAACATTTATTTGCTGTTGTATAGACACAGGCTACGTCCCAGAATGAGATGCAGGTGACATACTGGATGTATATCATGTAGGTCTGCTCTACCTGAGGTTTGTTAAAGAATAATCAGACCCTCAAGCCAGGTTAAACAGTTGCCATCCCTCTTCAGATGGTTCTGCAAGGACCCACACCTCCCCCACTCTCAGGAATGCTACCCAAACCATCCCTCATTCTTTTTTTCCCCCTCTCTTCAGGTGCATAGCATGATTAAATCTCTAGCTCAAATGGGTAAATTATTATTTGGACCTTCCAAAAGAAAACCTGTACTAAAAACCTAAATCCAGTGTTTATTTTGATAACTCAGAATAGTGAGCCAAAGCCAACTCTACTTTCCTGGAGGCTTCAGGATTGTATTCCACTTGTACTATTCCTCTTCAGTTACTGCCTCTCCTACACATCTTCTTCTTTCTTTCATCTGCTATTCCTTCATGTCTAGTTTCTAGACCATAAGTGTGCTGCAAGTCTCAATCCTTGACCCTCACTCGGCTCTACCTCCATGCTGAGGACATCCATATCTATTTCTCTAGCCCCAATCTTTCAGCCACTAAAAAAGCCCGAATTAACTCCTTCTAGGATACCTGCCCTTACAGTTCTGAGAGTACCCCATCCTTTCTCTCCTCCAGATGTTTGAACAAAGCTCTTTTCTCTTGACTAGATCACTCTCCTTCCCTGACCCCAACCCTGACAGGGGGCTTCAAAAATCCACTCAAATTCTCTTTTGATGTCCCTCCTGTGCTCTCTCACAACCTGCTGTGCTCTTCCACTGTCACAGCACTCACCACACTGTCTTGTAACTTTATCCTTAATTGTCTGTCTCCCTACACCAAACTGGGAGTTCCACCAGGGCTGGGACTGTGGTGTCTTAATCATTGTAACCCCAACACCTATCCTGGTGCCTGGAACCTAATAAGTGTTTGAATGAGTGAATGTTGAAAGACCCCAAATCACATAAATCTCAAATCTAAAGTCAAAGCATCCCACCAAAACTGCCACCCCTTCATAATGCCTGCATTTTTGTCCTCAGTACCACCATTCTTCAAGACACCTCCAACTGAGAAATTCTTTTTTAATACTTTCTCTCTATTGTCTATAACCACTACAGTCATTCACCAAGTCCTGTAAATTCTTCTTCATTGACTCTCTCCAGTTTGACCCTTCTTCTCCAACAAATTCATTCATAGAGCCAGGCCTGGTGGTTCATGTCTATAGTCCCAGCTATTTGGGAGTCTGAGGCAGGAGAATCACTTGAGCCTAGGAGTTCAAAACCAGCCTGGGCAACATAGTGAGACCCCATATCAAACAACAACAATAACAAACTCGAATTTATTCATGATTCCCTGTTTGTGAGCTCAATGCCATCCTCTCCCTGACCTCTCCTCTGTGTTTCAGAGCATCCTGTGCAAACCTCTGTTGTGGCACTTATCATACTGAATTGGAATTTTCTATTTACTTGTCTATCTCCCCTACTAAGCTCAAAGCCCCTTTAGGGCAGGGACTGTGCCTTATTTCCTGTGTCCCCAGCTCCTACCACAATGTCCAAAGTGTTCAATAAACAAAGTGAGTGTTCATTAATTGTCTGTTAAATGAATGAATGAATGAATCCCTAGTCTAAATCCCTGATGCTATGGTTTAAGTTATTGTCTGTTCTATCTTCAGGGAAGACAAAGAACAAAGCATTACCTCATCATAACAACCTTTCATGAACTTGAAAGCCATTATCTTATTTTTCTTTTCTTCATTTCTTTGGGTTCAATAATTCTTGTTTCCTTAATCTTTCGTCACCTATATTATATTTCTGTTGTTACTTTGCTCAACAATAACAGACAGGATTTTCATCCACCCAAGAATAATCTCTGAGTTAACATTTTATAAATTGTTCTCAAACTAATGATTGCTAGCTCCTTTCAAATGTTGATGAGAAGACTCAGGACAAAAGAAAAATAGAAAGATAGACGTACAGATAATAGGAGTATCTACTTGCTAAACTTGCTCTCAAATCAAAGAAACAACAGAAAACATCTTCCAAAACAGGGTTCCATTAATACTAAATGAATTCAGAGCCAGAGAAATCAATATAAATCTTGGAGGGAAAAGAACAGGGGTTCAAATGAGTCTCAGGACAGTTTGAGTAGAGATGGAGTAAAATGCATTTTTATCCACATACACACATGAAACATGTACAGATTTATACATACTACGTGTAATGAGTAAGTCTCGGACAGTCAAGAGACCACAGAGAAGCCAGATCTACAAGCAAAAATTATTTTATGATCATGAATTGAAGGCTGGTTTAGCTGAGAAACCCCATGGGCAGATACTGTGCCCACCCCAAAACACACATGTCCACCACCATCACCATCACACCCTAGGGCACACAAATCTGGACGCAAATGCTTTGCTGTTATTATATGTAGCCACTGTGATTTAGCACCTGAGTGACAGTGAGAAACAACTTTTTCTGTTCTCTCACCTCTGGTAACCCAACCTGGTCTCCACTGAAGATTTTTCTTATCATGAGCATATGTGATTTGGTTCATTTATTAGAATGATCCCTAGCCTCAGGAAGGGTTCTGCTGAGGCTCTAACTCTCCTTAGGGTGGCTACAGAAAGTATGCCTCACAGTCATGGCCCCCTCCTATCCAACTTATCAGAAAACTCACACAGACACTCTCTCATCTTCACGTACAGTGACACACATTTATAGATGCACTTTGATACACAGACACACAGTCATTATCAGCCACTCATTCATGCAGGAATACACGTACTCGTATATAGTGATGCACACATTATGTATTCAAAGATGCCCTCTCTCAACCCAGTCTCTCAGAAAGACATTACTCTCCCTTTCTCTTATATTTATACTGGTTCAGAAATAGTCAAATGCCCATTGGTACATAAGTTGAGAGGGTCTGTCTTGGCAGACAGAAGTGGGTGTCAAGTGGATGAGTAGACAAATGACTGAGAGAAGGTGGTGGCTGAGTGAGAATGGGTGGGTGGATGACAGAGTGACTGAGTAGGAAGGAGGACAAGTAATCAACTGTGATAAGATTCTAGACTATCATATTTTCCAACCTTTTAACTCTCATTGTGGCTTTCCTTTGAACATTCTCCAAGTCTCATATCTCCCTTCTCTTTGTCTGGCAATCTTTAGCTCTCTCTGTCTCAGTGTCTCTTGCCGTGTGTGTGTGTGTGTGTGTGTGTGTGTGTGTGTGTGTGTGTTTTACTTTCCCATGACAAAAAGCTTACTCCAGTGCCAGGTAATATTTTATAACTACAAGATCCCTGATAGGTAAATGTAACTGCACTTAAGAATTATATGTAGAAATGAATTTGTGGAAATGTAATGAGAAAAAGAAAATGTGCTTGTTTATTCCTTTCAGGAAATTCCTCTATTCCCCCTGGTTTTCATCAACTATATTTTTGGCAGGCTGTGGGCATGGAAATGTGAAGACATCACTCTCAAAGAGAATTATAATAATCACATCTGATTTACACAGATGTCACCATAGGGTTAGGCAGTTGGAAAATCCAGCAATCAAAATGAATAGGCACTTTAATTAAGGACATGCTGGACGTGCCATACTTTTGCTAACACTCTGGTTTTGAATATTTTCAATAGTTCACGGGAGATTTTTTTTCCAGACTTTTAAATTATTCATAATGGCAAGCCAGATTTACATCTTCTAAGATGAGAACCAAAGGAAGCTAAAAACACTGGTATACTTCCTGAAAATCCATTATGACTGAATTCATTTGGATTTCTTAAGCAAATACTATGTGTGCTAGACGCTAAGGAGTAGAATACTGGAGAAATAAAAGACATTGTATCTGGCCTCAAGGAGTTTGTGGTGTAGCTATGGTGTGTTAGAGTGGCCTTGTGGGGTTTGAATGGAGCACTAAAGAATAGGTAGGATTCCTAAGCAGGCCATGAGCAGAGCACTAGTGAAAGTTAAGAGTCAGAAAAGAGAATAGTATGTTCAGCAGACAGTTAGGAAGGAGGCTCACCTCAGTAGATGAAGGTAGCATGTTTGAGAGGAGTAGGGGAAAAAATTAATGGGCAGCACAGGAACTGAGCTGTACAGGACTTAGAATATCAAGTTGAGTTCTGTCAGTATTAGACAGCCACTGAAATTTGACCTCTTTTTATGAAGCCAACATTCATTAATACAATAATATCAATATTTTATAATGGAAGAAACTCATGTGATAATGAAAATTCTAAAATGTGAAGCAGTTTTATAGAAATGCAACATATGCCATGAACTAAGATATATACTGGGACTAGCAAGCAAAAACAGAGCAGCAATGGAGAGAATAAATATTTACTCTCAATGACTGTTACAAACACAAGTACCCTTCAAAATTGAAGAAATAATTGAAACACTGGTAGCCTTCCAAAGGACATGTGTCCTGCATCTCAACCCTATAGGTAGACTAGACAACTAAATACGATCATAAAAGTATACTAAGTACTCCAAGTCCTCTGATCCATTTTGAGTACATGTTAAAAAGACAGGTTAGCTTCTGGTTATTCTGAGTTTTTATCTATAACATAATGGTTTTATTCTTTATTGAACAAATAAATATTAGCAGCCACTAATCCTAAGCAGGAAGGTTAGTACATAAAAAGTACTTGCAAATGCCAACAATGAAGCTCCAGAACCAAAAAGTAAAAATAAACACTGTATCAGCTACTGGCCAGAAAGGCAACCCCCCAGATATATATAGATATATATACTATCATTCTTCCCCTTCTCCTACAGGACTGGTGGGCTCTTCTCAGGGCCAGGGAAGTATCAGGCAGTCTCCCCCATAGCTTCTGCCAGCCAGCTTTCTCCTTTCTCCTTGGGGAAGAATCGAGCAGATTAAGGGGATAATCTTAAATGCTTTTCTAATTCAAAATTAACCCAAAGAAGTGAGTATATGTGACACTAAAAGTCAGATTTCCTCTCTGCTTAATGTGGAGAATTAATATCTTTTTACACTTGACACCAAACCAAAGCGACCTCGCCCCCACCATACACACCAACAAGCAGCACCTCCCTCTCCCTCCCCGAAGTCCAAGATGTTCCAGACAACATAACGAACCACACAGTTGGGAATGATTCATGTGTTTCCATTCTCCATCCAAAAATGAGCAAAAATAGTTTCCACTTAATTTATAATCAGAATTTTCTGCACATTTCCTAGAATATTAAAGGGGAACTATTCAAAATGTAGCCTTTCTCTAAAAATTACTGATTAGTCACAGACTAAAGTATTTTTTGGTAAAAATAATTTTGTGTTCCATCTATCCCTGGAGATGAGGGCTATAGCTGCATGATGCCAAATATCTAATCAATTATCCAGTGTTTTCATGTTTTCGGATGTTTTCAAATAGCTGGTGTTCTGTAGATACAGGCTTACTCTATCCAGTGTTTTTGTTATCTCAACAGTACATATGGATACAGATTTTTCTGTTTGGAACATTTCTCAAGGCCAATGCCTTATTGTAGTTCCAACACCTGCAAATATTTGGCAGAGATTGTTCCATCCTCTCCATAACCCCCACTCTTCCTACAACGCCACCCTATCTTTTGCCATTATGAAGCTGTAAGTTTATACAATATGTCCTTTCCTTGATGCCATCATTCGTTCACCTGTGACCCATGAAATGTGCAGTTGCTGGAGCATAAAGTTTCAAATCACATTTCATGGGGAAAACTTAAGTCCAAAACAAAGTGGCAGTAGGCTACAGTAGAGAGGAGAGTTAACTCAATCTAGAGGCTGATTTACAGTTCCAGCTTTTCTATTACTAACCAGTTCTGTGACTTTGACCAAAGCACTTAACCTATCAAAGTCTCAGTTTATACAACTTTAAAGTGTAGGGCTTCAACTAGACCAAGTCAAAGGACTAATATATTATGAGCCTAAGAAGTGAAGTCAATGAGATTATTCCTCTCTGCAGCCTTGATATGAATTATAGAATCACCTTGAGTGAAATCAAAAGATAAACATTGAATTTTGTACAAATATATAAATATTATATACAAATAATAGCCAAAAGAGGCACAAACTGGCCGGGCGCGGTGGCTCACGCCTGTAATCCTAGCTTTCTGGGAGGCCGAGGCGGGCGGATTGTTTGAGCTCAGGAGTTCGAGACCAGCCTGAGCAAGAGCGAGACCCCGTCTCTACTAAAAAATAGAAATAAATGATCTGGACAACTAAAAATACATATATAGAAAAAATTAGCTGGGCATGGTGGCGCATGCCTGTAGTCCCAGCTACTCGGGAGGCTGAGGCAGGAGGATTACTTGAGCCCAGGAGTTTAAGGTTGCTGTGAGCTAGGCTGACGCCACGGCACTCACTCTAGCCCGGGCAAAAGAGTGAGACTCTGTCCCCCCCCCCAAAAAAAAAAGAGGCACAAACCATTGTCAGTGTGACTACTGTCAATATTACTTGCAACAAATTACAGAAGAGAAAACATGTTCGATTCTGAGTACTGCTACCCTCACCAACATTCATATGTAATTTTTACATAATTTACAACGAGTTTTCCACAGTATGGCAGGAAGGAAATCTCCACTTCCTTTTTGCCCCCCTTTTATCCTATCTGGGTCTTTTCTCTAGCTTGATTTATATACTCAGGCCCTAGTTTGGGGTAGTAATCTCACTATCCATTTAAATGTTTTATTTTTCTGGAATCTCTGTTAAGTAGCTCCCTTCTTAAGAGAAATTATACAACATAGCAGGCAAGCAATGGTGATAAAACAATTTGCTCAACCTGTCATTTGCTAATATGAATGTGAAGTAGGAAGATGTTTAAAAATAGGTACTTAGACTTGCACATAAATATTCTATAATTTCAGAAAACTCTGTCCACTGAACACAAATGAGAGACCAGGAACTTCTAAGGCAAGAACTGTAAACAAGTGCTTCAGTCTATAGCCCATAACAATGAACACTGTCACAAAATTTGATACTAGATTAAATATTTTTGCCTTCAGTTTAAATTTTTAGTTCAGATATTTTATCATCCCTTCTGATTTCATGGTACACTGAAGTTTCTTTTTTGTTTGTTTGTTTTGTTTTGTTTTTAAAGGCAGGCTTAGAATTAGCCCTGTGTTAAGTGTTTAATGGCAATTTGTAATGGCCAATGCCAAACATTTTTTTCTTTAGTGTATTGAGTATGTAAACACAAACATACACTAATGTCCTCCACAAAAATCTCTCACCTACATAGATACACTTAGACACCTCCACCTCCACCTCCACAGAGATACACCCCACCTTCCCATTGCTATATACATACATATGCAAATCAGCACACATGCTAATTATAGTACACCTACACAGGTATTCACATACTTAAAAGAAGAGGTGGAAAGATGGCAGCTAAGATATGTAACGTGCACTACATCACTGACAGAGGAGGGTGCTCTTTCCCTGGATGGACGACTGGTGTGGCAGGCCATGGGCTAACTCCCCCAGAATTGGCCAGAAGTGTATGAATGCAAGAAGGCTTATGCAACACATGAGACAGGTTCCTGTGAGAGCTTGCAGGTGAGTAGGTTATTCCTCATGAGAACAACTTGAGTTAACTCATTTGGCATGTATGAAAAATGATCCATTTTATTAGGGAACTTGATAACTATATAACTGCATACTAAGAGACAAAGTTGTATGAGGGATATTTCCCCAGATCCCTTACCTTGAGTTTCTCAAATCGATCGTTCAGGGATGCGACCTGATGGTCTCGGTGACGACCCACCAGTTTGCATAAGGCACAGATCAGTTGGTCATCAGATACACAGTACATGTTCACCTTCTCATTCTCATGGTCCAGGCAGGTGATCCCTCGAAGATGTGTGTCTGGCAATGGTTCCACCAGGCGGTGGCTGGTGAAAGGTTTCTTGTTGGGGTGTGTGGCCCGCAGGCAGCGGTCACAGTAGGAGACCTCACAGGTGATGCATGTTTTCACTGCATCCCTTGGTGGGTCCTGCTCACAGAATTGGCAAGCAATTCGCTCACTAGACATGGCGGTGCTGGGCCTATAAGTCCTCTCCCGGCGGCTCTCACTTGGAGAATTAGGCCCACTGACTGAAGCCTTCTGGAAGCGATCAATAATGTTCTGCAGGGTCACATTCCTCTTGAGGCCGTCCAGGCCCCGGTGGTTCAGCGAGATAACATACCTGCATGTAGGACACTGGAAAGCAGTAATGGGTTCAATGGATTCACCAGAGCTGCAGCTTGAGAGCAAGATGCGATGGGCACAGCTGAAGCAAAGGCTATGAGCACAAGGGAGCAGAAGGGGGTCTTCAAACAACTCTAGGCAGATTGGACAGGTCAATTCAGACTCCAGTGTTTCCATCTTTAGTGAAAATAATCCTGCTGAGGCATTAAGAACCACAGAGGCTGGGCTTTCACCTGCAAAGAATACAATGCAAGAGTCATTAAGCATTTCTAAAGGAAAAGTAGATATAACGTAATTATGCACTAACCAATGGAAGCTTTACATGCTGGGCTCCCCAGGGATGCATGAGCAATAGGAAAGTAATTTGGGAATTAATCAGGAAGCCTTTCTCCCCCTTCAAACCTTGTTTTTGACAAATGCCTGAGTTTATTTTCCTGCACTAATAAATAGAACCGGTGGCTACCTCTGAATCCTGGTTGACTGAGTAACATTACCATTCCAGCTCACAACATTGGCATGGATCATTCTCTCACATATTCTACACTGCCCCATCTCTTGTCCTGGGCTATGATGAGGCTGAGGCTCTGCAAAATTCTCAATCTCTGTTCTCCAGTATTGTTCTTTATTTCACATCAAGGTAAAATATAGGAGCCCCTCCTATTTCACATCCAGTGGGAGGAAAACAAGGCCATATTTTAAACTAACTCTCCACTTCCTGAAAAGATTCCATTCTGAGAGCCTGCATAAAAAAGAAGAGAGAACTTTAGAAAAATGTAGTTCTTGGTACAGAATAATAAGCTCTTCTTCAAAGTGTAAACTTGAATTACTTCCTATTATCACACATGGAGATTTCTATTCCATCCTATTTCTAATAAACTGAATTCCTAGAGACTACAGATGACAGTTTTCATTTTCTTCCCTCACCTACAGAAAACCCTTCATTTCATCAAATCAAATGAAGAATGATTTCAACTTTTTGACTTACTCAGCAATAGTTGCTGATCAATGATGAAGTCATATTACCTTGTGGCTTCAGTTTGCTTTTATTATTAAATACCTGCTGAACTAGCAGCACAAGCCTGTTATAAAGCTCACCTCCCATGTGTCTTTTCATACTTCCTAAACATAACAGGATGCAAATCAAGATCCAGATAGAAATTAGCAAGGTAAGCAGCCAAAAATTTTCAGATGTGGTAACCTTCATTTTAGCGTGCAGAGAATAAAAGAAGTCCCCAGCTGACAAGAAACTAACCTCTTGGTCAATCTATCTATTCTCCCACAGGCATTTCTGTGCTGAATACATACATACATACTGCCATGTGTCTTCCACTAATTAAAATCCACACACACAACTAAGTTAGCCTTAACTAAGGAAAAAATATAAAACATCTTATTGACTGAAAATGTTAGTCCTATTTATAGGGAAGAGAAAGGCATCTTTTGCTTCTGAGTGGTTTCTATTCATCATCTCACTGTCATTGGGGACACTCAGCAGGGCTTGAAAATTTGATTCTGCTATTGATATTTGTTCAGATATTGTCATTTATCAGTGCTATCTACATATCTCACAGGATAAATAAATACTGAATACAATCGTACCATGTGTGTAAGTACAATAGATGTATAACTAAAAGCTGTTTCTAAATCAAACCTTTTAAGTGCACTGAACTAACTAACTAATGGCAATCAATAGGAAACTGGGCTATAAAAGTAAAGAATCGTTTTGTAAATCAGTCACTCTCAATTGGTTTAGTAGGTTTGTGTTTGTATAGAAACTTTTTTTAAAAAAAAGTGAGACGTGGTATTTTTATTTTACAATTTACAAGTGCTTGAAAATTGTTAGCCAGTATTTTGTAGCTTATAACATCTATCAGCATTCATCTATAGAGATGAAAAAGTAAAACAATTAAAATGTACACTTTTCATTGAATCTTAGAATTGGAAGAGACTTTAGAGATGAAAGATTCCAATTTTCACTGAAGGCAGGAATAGTGCCTTAGATAGATCCACTTGCTATATCCCTCAGATGCTCGAATTCAACATATCCATAAATGAACTTGTTATGCTCATCCTCACTCCTGCAAAACAAAACAAAACACACACACACACACACACACACACACACACACACAAAAATACCTGTTCCTCTTCCGATTTTCCCTATATGGTGAATATTACCATCTAAGCCTACAAACCTAGGAGTTCTCTCATTTACACATCTATCACTTCAACCACTGGTGGTTTCCAGAACATTCTGTTTTATTTCATTTACATATCTGTATCTCCAGGTAACTCTCCCTGATCCTTGAGGGCATTGACTATTTCATAGTTTTATTCACAGCATGGTGCCTCATACAAACTGGGTACTGTATTCAATAATTGTTAGTGAAGCATCCCTTAAACCAGAAGTAAGAAGGGAGCCAGCATTTATTGAGCACCTCCTGCTTTCTGGGTACTCGGTTAAGTACTGGGTACTTTATACATTATGTCACTAAATTCTTTCAGGAAGCCTGTGAGGAAGTTACTGGTACTATATCCATCTTATAGTCATGAAATTGGAGCTTAGAGTCATTAATCAACCAGAAACATACATACCAGAGCACAGGTCAGTCTAATGCCAATGCCTTTGCTCTTTCCCCTACACCTTAGTTTCAATCATCTCAACTCCTTCACTTAAGTTTACCTTGACTATTAAGGAGAGGGCTTCTAAACAGCATGTTTCCACTTCTATTTTTGTCTGTCTCTCTGTGTCCCTCTGAGTTTCTCTGAATTTGTCTAACTCATTTTGAATACCTTCCAGGGTCATATCTCTTTCTTTAGGCCCATCTCCACCTCACGCTGCACTTCTACTACTACTTCTTCTAGAACTGTATGTCTGCATTCCTCAATGTCTGTGTTGGAAGCTACCTGGGTTGGTCAGGAATATTGCTGAAAGGCATGTATTATGTGTTGAAACTTATATAAAAACAATTAGAGTACCACAGCTCTCCTAAGTCTTAGGAGGGTGCCATATAAATTCTCTGTACAGAGGAAAAGCTCTTCTGTTTTGCCTGAAGCTCTAAAATTTGTTCGCAGTCAGTGTAACACTTGAACCTCACTATGAAATTAAGCTTGGGAAAGTACGCTATGGACCAGGAAGATTGCCTTGGATAAGGTCAAAATAAGATTTTTTTTTTTTTTTTTGAGACAGAGTCTCACTCTCTGTTGCCTGGGCTGGAGTACAGTGGCATCGTCATACTTCACTGCAACCTCAAACTCCTGGGTTCAGGCGATCCTCCTGCCTCAGCCTTCTGAGTAGCTGGAACTACAGGTGCACACCACCATGCCCAGTTAATTTTTTAAAAAACTTTTTTTTTGTAGAGACAGGGGCTCTCTATGTTGACCAGGCTGGTCTTGAACTCCTGGCCTCAAGCAATCCTCCCGCCTTGGCCTCTCAAAGTGCTAGGATTACAGGCATGAGTCACCAGGCCCATCCTGAAATAGAAATTTTAACCAGTGACTTCTGAACATCCTAGAACTGCAGAATGTTGTGTGTATGTCATATATGCATTTTTGTGGGGACAGGATTGTCCAAAGCTTTCAAAAGATTCTCAAGGGTCCTTGAAAGAAAAAAATTCAAGCATTAGTACTCTAAAATAACCTACCTTAACTGATTTCAGCTCTATAAAGAATACTATAAGATGGTTACTGTCTGTTGCTTATTGTAAGTAACTTTTCTATACTGTTTCTATGCTATTTGACTTTATTGTCATATAGTACCTGTTTTAGCCAATTTTAGGGAACTGAATATGTTTTTCAACTTCTTCAAACATGTGTTCAATCATTTCTCATTGATGAAGCCTCCTTGTTCTGGTTACTCCTAATATTTTAGCATCCTTTCAACTATCCTCCACTTTCCCTACCTCCTTGATTATCTAAGCACCTTTACAATATCCTTTATATGCATTGTATCATTTAATTTTCATAACAATTCTCTAAAAGTTAGGTACTGTTATTATAAGAAAGGGTAACTCGTCCAAGGTCATACTTGTTTGCAAGTAGCAAAGCTAAGAATCAAACTTAGAATAAAACTCCAGAAATAAACCCATATATTTATGGTCAACTGATTTTTGACAATGATTCCAAGACCATTCAGTGGAGAAAGGAAAATCTTTTCAACAAATGATGCTGGGAAAACTGGATATCTACATGCAAAAGGATGAAGTTGGACCCCTATCTCACACCATATATAAAAATTAACTCAAAACACATCAATAACCTAAACTATAAAACTCTTAGCAGGAAAGATAGGTGAAAATCCTTGTGAACATAAATAAGGCAACAGTTTCCTAGATGATATCAAAGGCACAAGCAACCAAAGAAAATATAGATTAATGGTACTTCATCAAAATTTAAAACTTTAGCCAGCCGCGGTGGCTCATGCTTATAATCCCACCAACTCAGGAGGCTAAGATGGGAGGATTGATTGAGGACAGGAGTTCAAGCCTGAGTAACATGGCGAGACACTGTCTCTAAAAAATTATATGAAAAAAATTAGCTTGGTATGTGGCGTATGCCTGTAGTCCAAGCTACTTGGGAGGCTGAGGCAGGAGGATCGCTTGAGCCCAGGAGTTCAAGGCTGCAGTGCACTATATGACTGCACCACTGCACTCCAGCCTGGGTGACAGAGCAAAACCCCATCTCCAAAAAAAAAAAAAAATGCATCTAGGCTGGACACAGCTCACGCCTGTAATCCTAACACTCTGGGAGGCCAAGGCGGGTGGATTGTTTGAGCTCAGGAGTTCGAGACCCGCCTGAGCAAGAGCAAGACCCCGTCTTTACTAAAAATAGAAAGAATTTGGCCGGACAACTAAAAATATATAGAAAAAATTAGCTGGGCATTGTGATGCATGCCTGTAGTCCCAGCTACTCGGGAGGCTGAGGCAGAAGGATTGCTCGAGCCCAGGAGTTTGAGGTTGCTGTGAGCTAGGTTGACGCCACGGTACTCTAGCCCGGGCAACAGAGCGAGACTCTGTCTCAAAAAAAAAAAAAATGCATTTAAAACTTTCATGCTGTTAGTGCTACAAAACAACACCATCAACAAAGTGAAAAGACAACCGACAAAATAGGAGAAATTATTTTCAAATCATATATCTGATATGGGTCTAGTATCTAGAAATACACAGAACTCTTACAACTCAACAATAAAGAAGACAAATAATCCAACTGAAAAATGGGCAAAGGATTTGAATAGACATTTCTCCAAAGAAAATATACAAATGGCCAATAAGCACATGAAAAGATGCTCAACATCATTAGCCATTAGGGAAATGCAAACCAAAGCCACATTGAGACACTACTTCACACTCACTAAGATGGCTATAATAAAACCAAACAAATAAACAAAAACCAGAAAATAGCATATCAGTCAGGATGTGGAGAAATTGGAGCCCTCATACATTGCTGGTGAGAATTTAAAACGGTGCAGCTGCTTTGGGAAATAGTTTGGCAGTTCCTCGAAAGGTTAAATGTAGAGTTAAACAAAATGCGGCATATCCATACAATGGAGTATTATTAAATATTTGGCTATAAAAAGGAATGAAGTACTGATACATGCTACAACATGGATGATCCTTGAAAACATTACGCTAAGTGAAAGAAGCCAGTCACAAAAGGCCATATATTGTAGATTCCTTTTATATGAAATGCCCAGAATAGGCAAACCCATAGGAAGAGAAGGTAGATTAGTGGTTGCCAGGGGCGGGGGTGTGGGGGGATGGGGGATGAGGAGTGACTTTTTGGAAGGATGAAAGTGTTCTGAAACTAGATAATAGTGATGGTTGCACAACTTTATGCATATACTAAAAACCATTGAATTGTACACTTTAAAACTGTGAATATTATCGTATGTGAATTATATCTCAGTTTTTTAAGAGATTCGAACTCAAATCTGTCTGACTGCAGAGTATAAGTAGTTAATCACTATGCTATACTGCCAACTGTGCAATTATGTAGTATTTATAAACTCTATTAGATTGCTTACTCCTTTTGATCGTCTTTCTAGGTCAGTGATTCCTTCTCTAAGTTTTGCAAAACCCTAGGATATCTCCAATGATCAACAAGTGTCAGAAAATTCTTAGCTCCCAATTTTTATTCACTTAAAAAATATACATGACTCCTGACAAATATTTGACTCCTATTATCGTGAAATACGTTTAGCAGGAGGAAGTGGCATGACAAAAATTAAACAATGTCAGAGTGTTGCAACTTCAAAAAGTTTTGAATCACTAATCTATACAGAGTTAGAGAGTGTGCTAATGATAAAAGTGAGATGTGGGGCCGGGCTTGGTGGCTCACGCCTGTAATCCTAGCACTCTGGGAGGCCGAGGTGGGCAGATCACTTGATCTCAGGAGTTAGAGACCA
>NW_012134303.1:4970294-4971072 GCF_000956105.1 Propithecus coquereli | reverse complement strand
TTCAGGATATTAACATTAATGTCCCATGAGCTCTTCCTTAAAGTCCTAGAAACTATCTCCCTGCCTTGGGGGATGAGCAAATGAGTCCTAGCTTAGTCTAATGTTTCCTCAACTGTAAAATGTTCAAGTTGGACTAGAATCACCAGATGATCTCTTTAAGATGCTTTACAGCTCTGACATCCTATTATTATACAGCTCTTGCTCTATCTGTTACCACATAGAAAAAACACCTCGGATTGTTGTAAACTAGCTCCTAAAAACACAAATCTTATTTATTAGATGGACATCACCACCATAGGAAGTGGAAATAAACAAAATACATTACATTCTCTTGACTGAGCCAGGGTGCTGAAGTACAGTGGTTTTGCCTGTTGTACCTCAGGGAAGATATAATGGATGTTCTAGAAGACAACTAAAGGGGAAACAAGTCCCATGGGAATATAAACTAATGGAAACCTCTCTGGGGACTGAAAAAGAAGACAATCAAATCCCAGAACACTATGATTTGAAAAGGACCCCCTGAAGTTCAAAAAAGATCATCTGGGAACACAAAAGGCAACCAATGCATAGAATTTGCACTCTATAGGCTAAAGACTGAAAATAGAAACCTAGAAATAAAGGGTCTAGGTGGTCAGCAATCACAATTAATAATGTCACCTTACATTTGTATACCATTTTATACTTTTCAAATGGTTTCAAAGTCATTATCTCATTTGCTCCTCATAATAGAGACTAGTTGTAGTCCTGGATCTAAACCAAAGTAGCTGAGCAGGCCGGG
>NW_012134303.1:4968578-4968914 GCF_000956105.1 Propithecus coquereli | reverse complement strand
AAAAGTTGATGAAAATAAACTATAGGAAGGTATCATATAGTTACTGTCATGTAGTCAAATATGAATGTTTATGTATTTTCCCTGGCTCTATCAAAAAAATGTTTCTGTATAGCTTATCTTTACCCTGCACCCCCCCTTCAGGCTGAGACCTCTGAAAGAAGTTGATGAGAATAAACTATAGGAAGGTATTCTATGGCAGTGTGACTGGGTAGAAATATAGAAGATATTCGATGAGGATGATTGAGGTAAAAATAATGCATTCTACACCTATAAAAGACTGATTTCAGCATTGCCCTCCAAATCTAGCACTCTTCAGCTAACCCTGATTGAGAAGCC
>NW_012134303.1:4962632-4966713 GCF_000956105.1 Propithecus coquereli | reverse complement strand
GGCAGAGAGCACCAGAGCTAGTTCCTGTCTAACAGGTTACTAAAATCTTCTTAATATTTTATAGTACATTGATTTAATTATATTCTTTTCAATTATTAGCTCCTAAATCCAACTGTTGGATATTTTATATAATATAGTCATCATAAACATTAAAATGAATATCAAAATAGCAGAACTAAAAGTCCTAAATCTGCTACAAAGACAAAAATTACTCTAAGTAACCAAGAAACGGATTTGCCAAGGTAACACATGATAATTGACGGGAATCCTAAATACAATTCATAACACCTTTATCTTAATGCAGATTACACTGGCAGTTGCAAGGCTAGGGAACAAATGGAGAATAAACTTAATTTACCTACTGCTACTGGTACAGCTTTCCATCTTTTCTAGGACTGCTTTTCCCAACCTCTGTTACCCAATGAGATACTTGCAAATTTTTAAATGTTCAGTGGTACACCTTGATGGGCAGTCATCTTTACTTCTACAGAATAAAATTGGCAATATATGCATGTAAAACATGCTGTTGAAAGTTACGCTGAGAGGACACCAAGTTCGGGTCCAAAACAAGGGACAGAAAACAGAGGCCTACTTGAAATCAAGCTTCTACTTCCCTGGGAACCACATGGATCCTAGCAACACTGAACAAAGGGCTATAGACAAAGTGATTGAGGATTCTGGACCATAAACCATTTTCCTATCTCTGGGGTATATTATATATTCAGACACTTCGTTATCCTCAATTAGCATCGTCTGCCATGTCCATACATTATGCTCCTATCCAAGTAAATTGCAAATACTGGGATTTCACATTTCAGGAGAATCGTAGATTATATAATGGATTTGTTACCAGATCCAGAGACTGGGCATGCTGTTCATCAACCAGAGGAGTCTGACCTGCAGGAAAAAGACTGAGACAAAGCCCAAGGTCAGGCAGTTAGAGCTCTGCAGGGAGATAGGAACTCAAGTAGGATAACTATTTTGATAACCCACTTAGGCTGAACCCACTTTTGATGTTTTGATAACCCACGCAGGCTGAACCAACATCCTAGTGTTTATTCAGGTAAACTCCACATGCAGAAGGGAATGATGGGATGTTGGCACATTATTCAAAATCCCTCCACCACTCATACTTTAAACACCTTATACCATCTAGTAGTCTTAGTAGTTTATAGGATTTCTAAGGGAAAGTGCAGGCCAGGTGCAGTGGCTCATGCCTGTAATCTTAGCACACTGGGAGGCCGAGGCTGGAGGATCACTTGAGCTCAGGAGTTGGAGACCAGCCTGAGCAAGAGCGAGACCCTGTCTCCAAAGAGAAAATAGAAAAAAATTATCTGGGCAAAGTGATGCATACCTGTAGTCCCAGCTACTCAGGAGGCTGAGGCAAGAGGCTCACTTGAGCCCAGGAGTTTGAGGTTGCTGCGAGCTAGGATGACGCCACTGCACTCTAGTGGGGCAACAGAGTGAGACTTTGTCTCAAAAAAAAAAAAAAAAAAAAGAAGTGGGAGGTGGAGGTATGCAGAAGCTGGGGGATTGACTATCAAAAAGATTGTATGTGCCTAGGGTCATGAAGAAGAAGAAAATGGAAAGAGAGAAACAAGTAGGAAGAGCCAGAGACTTCCAGAGTCCACACTTAGCAGAGTTTTAATACGTGAAAGTGGAGGGAGAAACATATATTGATCCTTGGAGGAGACAGGATATAAAAAGGGGACTAGTAGTCTGCATAGGGGGATAATTGGAGCTGGAATTTCTTTTCTCAACACCACTCATCTGGTCTTCTCATTTGCTAGCATGACCCACCATGCTGGTTGAGAAACACTTTTCTAGTCTCTTCCATGCACTGCTCAGGGATGAACACAATGTTTTTGAGAGATCTGAAATACACCACACCTTGGTACCAAAATTTCATTCATCAAAAAGTGAATAGTTTTGAACTCTCTTGAACTGTTGTATATCCAGTATCGACATATTACAACTATTTTGATGATGCAATGCTCTAAGTTAAGACATCCAGCTTAAGTAAGGAGGTACTTCATGAACACAGAGCCTGATTCTCTTGTTTGCACAGAAGAGAGAACAGAAACTTAGTGCTAAATGGAAATGGAGCACCTCCTGGCCTCCATCAGCAGCCAAGTTCCATGGCCTAACAGCTAGGAAGTTACCAAGATCTATAAAGATTGAATGACAGACTGGGCTAGGTGGCTCATGCCTATAATCCTAGCACCCTGGGAGGCAGAGGCCGGAGGATTGCTTGAGCTCAGGAGTTTGATACCAGCCTGAGCAAGAGCAAGAGGCATCTCTACCAAAAATAGAAAAATTAGCAGGGGTTGGGGGGGAGTGTCCTGGTGCACACCTGTAGTCCCAGCTACTCAGGAGGCTGAGGCAAGAGGATTGCTTGAGCCCAGGAGTTTGAGGTTGCAGTGAGCTAGGCTGACTGCACTCTACTCAGGGTGACAGAGAGAGAGAGACTCTGTCTCAAAAATAAATAAATAATAAAATAAATTTGATTAAAAAAGAAACTTATATAAAAAAGATTGAATGACAGACACACTTAAGGCCAAGCAGATACCTCCAAGAACAGCCATTTGAGATATATACTGTGCCTCAGCCCTGTCCTCACCCTTTTTAGGGCTCTATGTCTCTGTTGAGAAAGACAGAATTTGAGTTCTAAGGGATAGAATGCAAAGACAACATTCTCTCCTTTTCACCAAGCCAATGAGGTTCACTGAGCAATGAAGACATACTCCTGTAGTTTCCTTCTCAATTGTTACAGCGTCAGCAGATTTTATAGGAGGAGGGATGAGGGACTGGATAGGCTCACTACCCAGAGCAATATTTGGATGCAATTATGAGACTCCACTGGCACTACCTTGGGATATGCAAGTTAGAGCAAGTTTCTCAGCTCTTAGAGGAGGGATTAACTAAACCAATTTCATCTAAATCAATTTGCACTGTTCAGATGATATGTTTATAAAGCAACCAAGTCACTCTGATTCGTAGCACTACTTCCCAGAGGTGGCCTTGCAAGGTACAACATGCCAGATGAGAATTCTAGTAGTCATAAAAGTAAATAGGAGGAATACAACCACCCCTGCATGTCCCTGGCCTCTACCCTGTCCTGCACAGCCCTTCCCTGTCCTAATCCTGGAGCCGCAAGTATGGAGTTAGGCCTGGAACAAAGAGGAGGCCAAAATACTAAGCCAAGTGTGGGGCTTCAGCCCACTCAGCAGAGGACTCTGCATATTATAGGTGCTTAATAAATATTGTTGACTCCCTGGTGCTAGATACTAATCATGCTTATATAGCCATGCCTAAAATTATTTATGCCACTTTTCATTAGAAATTAACTAACTGCCCCCATATAGGATAAGAATAGGTGAGGTTATGTTTTCAAATGAGTCTGACTCAAATTGTTAGGTCAGAATACATTAGATATGATTCAAGCCTCAACTTAAAATTATCACCACAACTCTGTAGACCTAGTTATATGTATGTTTTTATTCAGTTTATATGTATTGGAGGAAAAAACAGATTTAGGACCTATGTATGGTGATAGATTTGGCTCCCATGAGGGCTAATAATGGCAAAGTAAAGTTCTCAATAAACTAGGGTTCCTACTTACATTTACACCCAGTCAATCCACTAACCTAATAAAAGGCAAATGAAGTGCTTTCTTTGAAAAGTATAATGCTGAGGATTTATAGAACCCTTTCATCTTCAAAGGACCAAGCCAAGACTCACAATACCCTGTACACAATATTATGCCTTTTACACAAGTGCACCAACTATGAAAGAAAGGTCATAGGAATGTCCTAAGGCCATGAAGCCAATGCAACATCAGATTTGGGATGAACTTTCCAATCTTCTAGGCTCCTAGACCTGTATTTCAACCACATAAATCAAGTTGTGAGGAACAATCAGGAGAAATCTAATTCACATTATATATCCATATTAAGTTAATTGATTGGGCAGGAATAAATAAAAATAGTAAAGATTGTTTCCCCCTCAGGGCAGTGATGAGTGGAGAGGAGGTAGAAAGGGGAATGTGAATTTACCCATCCCCTCCTTCCCCCCCCCACCT
>NW_012134303.1:4936634-4961925 GCF_000956105.1 Propithecus coquereli | reverse complement strand
AAGTCAAAGTGGTTGAGAAGCAAGACGCTGCATGGCTAGGAGACTCAGAGTGCACAGGTTGATGTGGAAAGGCTGGGGGCAGAGGGGCTCTGGTGGGAGATCTGGGTGGGCAAGTAGGAAGAAGGTGAGTGATCGTGAAGATGGGTAGGGGAGTGTGGGAGAGAGAGAGAAAGTGAACAGCCCAATGACCCCAGGATCCCAATTTCCTGCTCTAAGAATAAACGCCTCTGAAAAACAACGTGCTGCACACAAAGTGCTAAGTAACCTAAACCTTATCATCACCAGTAATGTTTCTGTAAATGTACCCCGCCGTTATTTACTTAATTCTTACGAGCCAGGAATGGAAAAACCCTACCTCCCCCTGGTTAAGTCGCAGTCTGTCCTGTGGACCCATGTGAGTTTTCCCTCTCCCCCACAGAGCTAGTTTCACAGCTAGGCCAGAAATAAGGAACCACCCAAACAGAGACTGGAGGATCGCTCCCCTGGCAGAAAAGGGATTAAGTTTCGCCGGGCCTCCCCGCCGGCAGAGTGTCCGCAGCAAGGCTGGCTGCTGCGCCAGCACCGCCCGGCAGACGGGCCGGCCGAGGGGCGCCGCCTGGGCGGAGGAGGCTGCCGGCCGCGGGAGCGTGGGAAGGCGGCGGTGCCCTTTCCCAGACTCGCGCCCAGGCGCCGGGGGAGCCGCTCGATTGCCCGCGGCCGGCCGGGCCAGGCTTCGCGGGAGGCCTCGGGCCGCCCCCGCCCCGCACCCAGGAGTGCAAACTCCGTCCCAGAAGGGCAGCAGCAGGAGCCCCGGCCCCAGCAGCACGACAGGGCGCCAGAGCCGGGCCGGGGCCCCCGCCGCCGCCGCCTGGAGCCTCGCGGGCCCCGTCACCCCGCCCCGCCGAACCCGAGAGCCCTCAGCCAGCGCCGGGCCCCGGCGGCACCTGAGGAGCGGCCGGAGCCGGGGCCGAGCCCTGCGCGGGCGGCGACGATCGACCCCCAGGGCCCCGGCGAGGGGGCGCGTTTTACCCATAGCGTTCCCAGGTGCCAGCCATCTCCTCCGCGCGCCCCAGGGCGCTGGGCGCTCGCCTGCCTCCGCGGCGAGCTGGCCGGGGCTCCGGAGCGAGCTCCTGGGCCGCCGTCGCCGCCGCCGCTGCCACCACTCTAGGCCGCCGCCCGCCTTCGCCGCCGCTGCCGCTACCGCCGCCGCCGCCGCGCAGCAGCCGGGATCCGCCAGCCCGCGCGCCCCGCAGGGGACAGCACGGCGGCTGCGATGCTACCGCGGCTGTGTCTCCCGAGCTAAACTTAAGAGTTTTCGCCCCTCAGTCCAGGGGCAGCACCATGACACCACGGCAGCACCACACTGTCATTTCCGCCGCCGCAGAGGAAAAAAAAAGGCAATCCCTTCGAAAAGGGGGGTGGAGTAGGGAAAAACAGGGCTGGGGCTGACACCCCAAGGGAGCACGGGGAAGAGCCCCAGCTGAAGGGGCGCTTGGCCACCTTCTCGGGCTCACCTTCCACCGCCCCCGCCACTCCCAGCTCCCCCAGCCCCTCCTCTGGAGGCGCATTTACATGTCTTCTCCCCTGGCAGGAGTGACCGGAGAAACCTGAGCAAGCAAAGGCAGCGGGTGGGTGGGGTTCGGGTTACCACTGTACCTACCAGCTGATTCCAGCAACCTTTTCTCCAGCGCCCTGTCATCTTGAAGGAAGACACACCGAGAGGGACCCAAGCGGGCGTGTGCGTGTGTGTGTGTGTGTGTGTGTGTGTGTGTGAGAGAGAGAGAGAGAGAAAGAGAGCGAGCGCGCAGAATGTGTGTGAAATACAGAAAGAAGACTATAGTCAAACTCTTCTCCCTCCCGCCACCCCGGCCACACAAACCCCCAGGTTAGAACAAGGAAAAGGCCCTTGTAACCGGCAATGAGAAGAGAAGAGAGTGCCTGGGTCCACCGCACAGGTCCTGCGTATGAAGCTGCTCTATGCAAAGTTAACTACAGAGTAAAACAAAAATAGTGGAGGAGACAGAAAAGGGCAGACAATTGAAGGAAACCCAACCCCTCTTTCTTTTTACAAAGGGAGAATGGCTGTGTTTTATTGGCCTTGGGCAGAAGTTGTAAGGATGGATTAAAGCCATCAAAAGAAGAAAAAAGAGTTTCTTTTATACCTTCAAATCCTTGACCGGCAAAACCAGAGAGAGGGTCCTTACTACGAGGACAATGAGGCAGATGCTACTTATCCAGGTATTCAATGTACCTAAATAAGCTAATTGGTCCATTTAGAACCCAGGAGCCTCCCACTGGGCTGGAGTCAGCCTGTTTGCTGATCTGTCATTGGCCCAGAGACCACTGCCCCACTCACATGGTGGATGTCCCAGGGAGAGGAGGAAGCCCCAGAGGAGACTCTGTTTCTAATATGGGGCAAAAGGAGAGAAGAAGAAAAAGAATCGAGAAAATGGGAGGAAACACCTCCACACATACACATAGGCCTCCCATTACTATGCATGGGAACAGAAAAATTAAGGTAGTTCTGGGTGTATCCCATCAGGTAACCAATAGTAATCAGACAACACCCTGTTTAACAATGTGCTAGAGAGCACTGAGGTGGAAACGAAGGCAAAAATTACAACCGGCTACCCTGATGAAAGTCCAGCCCCGAAGAGAAGTAAAAGTTAATGGTCATACCAAAATTTGAGGCAACAAAAGCAAAAATAGGTAAATGGGACTGCATAAAACGTTTTAAAAACTTGCACAGCGAAAGGCACAGTCAACAGAGTGAAAAGGCAACCTAGGGAATGGGAGAAAATATTTGCAAATCATATATCTGATAAAGGATTAGTATCGGTAATATGTGAACAACTCCTACAACTCAATAATAAAAAAACAACTCTATTTAAAAATGGGCAAAGGACTTGAATAGACATTTCTCCAAAGAAGATATACAAGTGGCTAACAAGCATATGAAAAGATGCTCAACATCACTAATCATCAGAGAAATGCAAATCAAAACCACAATGAGATGTCACCTCATATCTGTTAGGATGGCCACTATCAGAAAAAAGAAAACCCAGCAAATAATAAGTGTTAACAAGGTTGCAAAGAAATCGGAACCCTTGCACACTGTCGTAAAATGGTACAGCCATTATGTAAGGGAATGTAAAATGGTATAGTCACTATGGAAAACAGTATGGAGGTTCATCAAAAAAATTAAAAACAAAACTACTTTATGATTATTAAATATAACTAAAATTAAAAATAGGACTATAATATGATTATTAAATAGAACTGCCAGATGATTAAGCAATCTCATTTCTCGGTATTTGGCCAAGGGAATTGAAAACAGCATCTTGAAGAGGTATTAGCACACCCATGTTCATAGCAGCATTATTCACGATAGCCAAGAGGTGGAAGCAACTTTAATGTCCATCAGTGGATGCATGGATAAACAAAATGTAGTGTATACATACAATGGAATATTATCCAGCCTTAAAAAGAAGGAAATCCTGTCACATGTTACAACATACACGAACCTTGAGGACATTATGCTAAGTGAAATAAGCCAGTCACAAAAAGACGAATACTGCATGATTCTACTTATATGACTATCTAAAATAGTCAAACTTACAGAAACAGAAAGTAGAATGATGGTTGTCAGGGGCTGTGGAGAGGGGAAAGGGGAGAGTTGTTCCATGCATGTGCAGTTTCAGTCATGTAGGATGGGGGGATGTTCTGGAGATCTGCTGCACAATATACACGTGGTTGACAATGTTATACTGTATGCTTGGAAATTGTGAGAAGGGTAAATTTTAGGTTATGTATTTTTTTGCCACAAAAAAATTAATTTTTTAAAAAATAATTTGTCTGAAGTCTGCTGGCCCCAGCATAACAGAGGAGTGGATAAATAACTTATATAATCATTAAAATAATTTTTATATATGCATATGTATTATGATATGCACATATATAACAATCTTGGATATCGTGTAACGAAAAAAGCGAAGTGCAGAACTGTGTATGATTTGCTACTACTTGTGTAGAAGAGGAGGGGTATATGTCCATGTATTCTTGTGAAGGAGCTCAGGAAATTTCACCCCAGAATATGACTTCTTGGTATAAAGAATATTTTGAATTAAAGGCCTTTAGAAATCAGGCCTGGCAAGGTGAGTGGCTCACTCCTGTAATCCTAGCATTGCAAGAGGCCTAGGAGAGAGGATTGCTTGAGGTCAGGAGTTTGAGACCAGCCTGAGCAAGAGCAAGACCCCATCTCTATAAAAAAATAGAAAAATTAGCCTGACGTGGTAGCAAGTGCCTCTAGTCCCAGCTACTTGGGAGGCTGAAGCAGAAGGATCACTTGAGCCCAGGAGTTCAAGGTTGCAGTGAGCTATGATGATGCCACTGCACTCTGGCCAGGGCCTGGGCAACAGAGGGAGACCCTATCTCAAAAAAAAAAAAAAAAAAAGAATCATCAGGGAAATGCAAATCAAAACCACAATGAGATATCACTTAACTTCAGTGAGAATGGCCTTTATCAAAAGATCCCAAAACAATAAATGTTGGCATGGATGTGAAGAGATAAGAATACTCATACACTGCTTGTGGGACTGCAAACTAGTACAACTTCTGTGGAAAGTAATATGGAGATACCTCAAAGAGCTAAAAGTAGAACTACCATTTGATCCAGCAATCCCATTACTGGGCATCTACCCAAAGGAAAAAAAGACATTCTATAAAAAAGACATCTGCACTCGAATGTTTCTAGCACCACAATTCACAATTGCAAAGATGTGAAGTGCCCATCGATACATGAGTGGATTAATAAAATGTGGTATATGTGTACCATGGAGTTCTACTCGGCCACAAAAAACAGTGGTGATCTAGCACCTCTTGTATTATCCTGGATAGAGCTGGAGTCCATTCTACTAAGTGAAGTATCACAAGAATGGAAAAACAAGCACCACATGTACTCACCACGAAATTGGTATTAACTGACCATCACTTAAGTGCACATTTAGTAGTAACATTCATCCTGTGTCGGACAGGTGAGGAGAGGAGGGGATGGGTACATTCACAGCTAATGGGTGCGGTGCGCACCATCTTGGGGATGGACACGCTTAAAGCTCTGATTCAGGTAGGGCAAAGGCAATATATGTAACCTAAACATTTGTACACCTGTAATATGCAAAAAAAAAAAAAAAAGAAGAAGAAGAAAAAAGAAATCCACAGACTTTGGAAGGGGCTTTCTCTCTGTCTGCATAAACCAGACGACCCATCAAAAAGACAATAGTCTTCCTTTTCCCTCCCTGTTATCTCAATATATCTCAGGAAAGAAGATCAAGAAGAATGCAAAGAGACCCGGCCCAAATCATTTCAAATTTAACACCTGTCTCTCAGGTTAATTTACAAGTCAATCGGTTTCCCCCCTCCATCCATTCATTCTCCCAAGTATCCATTCATCCTCTCTAGCAACTATTCATTGCCCCTAAACAGAATTACCTAAATTCCTCATCGCCCCCTCTGCCCTAAAAGGAGGGTTTATAAATTTCTGGACGGCATCATGATATGGGCTAATCACTCTGTGATTCTCCCCATTCGCTTATTAATCTGCTTTAATTGCAGGTTAATATTTCAGCGAACTTTCAGGTTCCCCTTGCCCCAATACTTGTATGTGCATAGACTCTTCTGTAAAGATACCTGAGAAACCGATTACACCGGTTGCCTGAGGGACAAGCACAGGAGGGAGTATTTAACACTGCATATGCTTTTTGTATTGTTTGAATTTTTTATAATGGGTCATGTATTACCATTTCAAAAACAATTTTAAAAGAGAAAGGAGCATAGAGACAGAAAGTAAAATCGAGGTTACCAGGGGCTCAGGGGAGGGGGAAAATGAGGAGTTGTTGTTTGATGCATATAGAGTTTCTGTTGGGGTGATGAAAAAATTCTGGAAATAGACTGTTACACAGCATTGTGAATCTACTTAATGCCACTGAATTCTACACTTGAAAGTGGCTAAAATGGTAAATTTATGTTATGTGCATTTTTCCACCATGAAACAAATAAAAAAATAAAAAGGAGGAGGTATACAGAACAAGAACAGAGCAAACAGATGTACGTATATGCCGGTAAATGCACAGAAAAGAACCTGAAAGCACCCTGTAAACAGTATGAGCCTGGAGTTGGGGCAGGTGTTTGAGGGAATCTTTCAGTTTTGATTCTGTTTATTTTATAACTGTTTGAATATTCTACAATGAGAATTTCTTTTGTAGTTTAAAACAAATGTCTTCGAAGAACAAGTTGAACCCAACGTCGAGTCACAAGTCAATTGATCCCTAAGAATTCTTCAATTTTACTTGATGATCCACACAGAGAGCTGGAGAATTTTCTAAAATGTGAAGAAGTGACTGCTCTAATCATGGACATATCTGAACGAAGGTAGCTAGCTCTTGACAAAATTAGCAATAAAGGAGATTTGCTTTTAATGGCTTTTATTGTCTTTTAGAAAACATCCTATTCTTCCTTTTTTAGTAAATCTCCTTTTCACTTGATATTCCAATGCTTTCAAACTAGTCCCTGGTTTACCAGAGCTCTATGCAAAACTGCTAACCCCATCTTCCCCCTGCCCCAGGCAGCAGGCTATATTCTGAACCTTTCTTTTCCCTCCTCAAAACTTGACTGCTTCTGGGTCCCTTTCACAAAGGACCTTACTAAGTGATTAAGGAATTCAATCAACTAATTTGAGCTAATGTTAATAGCTTCATTTGTCTCCCTATTAGGAGATAATATTTTAATTTTAACAGAGGCTTTCAATGTACTAATTCAAAAGAATGACTAATAGCTTGTGTGGGTGGGGAGGGGGGGTGAGGAGATGTTTCTAATCACATCACATAAGCAGCTGCTTTGAAAATATCCCCACTTTCCGTGGTTTTATGCAAATGACTCACTGTAAATTTATTAAAGTAAATGTTTTGTATCTGGCAGGAGATGCAAAATTGGCTGGGAATATGTGATGGAATTATTTGTTTATAATTATTTAATGGTTACCTTTGTACATAACATATGTTGATCCGATTAACAAAATAAATCTGGCCCACCAAAAAAGGATGTTTGACAGATTCAGCTTGAGGTGTTTAATTGAATTAATCTGAGGCAGACTCGCCACACCACAGGCCTACAGTATGTAAAGGACAGCTCCTGGGCTGCTTTTGCCTGCTAAGAATGTAGGGGGTGGGGAGAACTGCTCCAGATACTTTCTATGGAGACAAGCACAGAGCCCAGTCTGTTCCAGAAGGAAAAACCACAGAAGAGTGATTTTGTTGTGCAAGAGAATCATTGCTTCTGCAGAAGGGGACCTTCATACTGCTCTCAAAAGAAGAAGCTAGTTGTCTGAAATGCAGAGGTTGACTGAATGCTTCTCTAACCAGGGGGCTTTTAACAGGATGATGAGAAGAAAAGCACTTTTGATATGGACTCATCAATAGGACATTGTTCTTGAAACTAGTTGTGAATGGGCCCAGTAGGCTGCTTAAGAGAGAAAGTTTCAAAATAAATATGTTCCCAATATGGAGAAGTGGCATGCCCCTGGTACTTTTTAATTCTCCTTTGATCTATATTTTGCTATTGTTTTTATCAATTTTGTGACTTATCTGAATTGTTGTGTCTGTTAGCGTAAATATGGATGTTGGATAGCTATACTACATTGGTAAATATTTTCCTGGAGTTTTAATGTGTTTCAGACTCAAGCCTAAACCTTACTGCTGCCTATGCCTTCCTAACCAGCAGCACCAGGTCACTTAGAGTCTGGCTTCTGTGACCTCACCTCCTGGTTTTCCTCCTGTCTCACTGTCTGTTCCTGGGGTTCTATTGCTTCCTCTTCCTCTTGCTCTTCTATTGTACCCCTGAAGGTTGGCATGCCCCAAGGTTCAGTCCTTGACTTTCTTCTCTAGTTATACTCACTCCCTAGGTGACCTTCTCTAGTTCCATGGTTTTAAGTACAATCCACATGCCGTGGATCCCAAATTTATCCTTCTAGCTCAGACCTCTCCCCTTGAGTCCAGACTTACATACCCACTTGACTATTTTGCGTCTCCACCTGGCTGTCTCACAGACAGTGCTAACTTAATGTGACCAAAAAAGAACTCTTAGGCTCCTCCCCATCTCAGTAAATAGCACCATCCAACTGCTTAAGCCAGGTACTGGAAAGACGTCCTTGACACTTTCCTATCCCCAAAGTCCAAGGCTTATTTTGGTCTCTCCACTTGCACTTTCAATCAGTACTGCAGCCAGAGTGATCTTTTCAAAATGGAAATATGATCATTTTACCCCCATACCCTGCTTAAAACCCTTCAATCTCCTCTCACTGCCATTAGAGTAAAATTCAAATTATTTAGCATGGTCTATAAGCTCTGGCATTAGCTGGCCCCTGCCTACCTCTCCAACCTCATCCTGTACTACTCTTCACCATTGCTCACTACAATCCAAATACACTGGGCTTCTGACACCCCATGAACCACACCATGCTTTTGGCTACCCCAGAACTTTATATGCTCTTTTCCTTTTGCTGGAGTGCTCTTCCTTCCACTCTTCACATGGCTGTCTAGTGCCCTCTCTCATGTTATGCATCACCTCCTAGGAGAAGCCTTCCCTGACCACTTTATCTAAAGTAACCCTTCCCACTAGGGGTGGTGGCTCACGCCTGTAATCCTAGCACATTGGGAGGCCAAGGCAGGAGGATCATTTGAGGTCAGGATTTCAAGACAAGCCTGAGAAACATAGAGAGAACCTCATCTTTTAAAAAAATGGAAAAATAACCCAGGCATGGTGACACATGCCTGTAGTCCCAGCTACTTGGGAGGCTGAGGCAGGAGGATTGCTTGAGCCCAGGAGTTTGAGATTGTGTTGAGCTATGATGACGCTACTGCACTCTAGACTGAGCAACAGAGTGAGACCCTGTCTCAAAATAAATAATAAATAAATAAAGTAGCCCTTCCACATTATTCTCTAATATAGCACCCCATTCATTTCCTCCAGACCTCATATCACTATCTAAAAGTATCATGTGTTTATTATATGTGCATAGATGTGTGTGTGTGCGCGCATGCACGCACGCACGCACACACACACACACGCACACACTAGAATATACCTTTTGTGACAACAAGAATCTTGTCTGTCTCTATCACTGGTGTATCTCCAAAACCTTGAACAATACCTAGCTCATAGTAGGTGTTAATATTTGCTAGATAAATGGCAATAAACAGAGGAAAGAGCATGGTTCACAGATGACCTTTCCAACCTGATATAGATTTACCCCAATCTTCAATCTGCAATAAGAATATCACACTCAGAGAGCACCCTGTGGCAGTACTAGTGCATTTATAGCAGCTTCATGCTGGGAGGCCAGACACATTACTTGGGGTCTCGGTGGCCTCTCTGCTAGCAATTCTCAAACTGACTTGAGAAACACTACTGTTCCTCAAGTTATTAACTGGCGTTCTGAGAAAAAAAGGATTTGATCAAACGTATTTAGGAAATGCTGCAGACTGAATCTCCCTCTTGGAGATTCATTGCACATTATCATATTAAGACTTTAAGAACTCCTGTCAGAAATAAAACCTATTTCAGCTTTGTCTAGCATTTGCCAAACATATTTGAGCATGGAACATTTACGTTCTACTCACTTATTAATATCTCATAGTTTTGGAAACGCTATCATAGATATAGAGATATAGAGATATGTGTGTGTGTATGCATGTGTATGTGTGTATGTCTAATATCATGGGTATTAATCAAAGTTACTTAAGAGTCATGGCAATAAATTCCAATATCCAAAGATATCCATGAGATGAGGTGGAGGGGGATTCAAGTTAAAAACAGGCAATGATTGGAGACAGTGCATTCTGTTATTATTGACCTGTTAGGAGGATATTGGCTTACAATGTGTTAAGAGTGCTGCTCTAGGCCAGTCACTGTGGCTCATGCCTGTAATCCTAGCACTCTGGGAGGCAGAAGGGGGAGGATCACTTGAGCTCAGGAGTTGGAGACCAGCCTGAGCAAGAGTAAGGTGTGGTGGCCTGTACCTGTAGTTCCAGCTACTCGGGAGGCTGAGATAGGGAGGATAGCTTGAGCCCAGGAGTTTGAGGTTGCAGTGAACTATGATGACACCACTGCTCTCTAGCCAGGGTGACAGAGGGAGACTCTGTCTCAAAAAAAAAAAAAAAAGTGCTGCTCTAAATTAGTTCAAATATTCTGACCTGAATGAATTACCCCTAGGCTATTGAGAACCTGCAAGTAAGATCTACAAACCACTGTCAGCAATCCTTTGGAAAATGTACAAATGGGAGAAGAATCAGTATAAGATCCTCAAAGACTAGAAATGAGCAACTTTTAAAAAAGGAAAGGTAAATTCTACAAACTAAAGATCAATGGGTTTAATGTTGATTTGAGACAAGATTCATACCATTCTTCCTCTCACCCATTTTAGTACTTATTTCTGTTTCTTGAACTCTACACATTCATCCTGCTTAAGGCTTTTGCATTTGCTGTTCCCACTGCCTAGAGCAGGGATTGGCAAACTTTTTCTGTAATAGACCAGTGGTAAATATTGTAGGCTTTGTGGGCCATATGATCTCTGTCCCAACTATTCAGCTCTGCTGTTGAGTACAAAAGCAGCCATAGACAATACATAAACAATAAAACTTTATTTTCAAAAACAGGCTGTGGACCAGATTTGGCCCAAGGGCCATTGTTGTTCCATCTGGAGTGTACTTTGCCAGGACTCGTACATGACTAATCTTTTCTGTTCAGAATTCAGCTCAAACATCATTGTCTTGGATTATACCACCCAATCTAAAGTAATTACACATTTACTTGCTTTCAAATTTTCCTATTTTAATTATCTCCACTACACCTATCACTAAGTGATATTGTCTTGTTTATTGACTTATTCTCACCCCGCCCACACACACAACCAAATAATAACTTTTATTGAGCTCTTATCTTGTGTCTGGCACTGTTCTAAGCACTTTACATGTATTTAACTCTTTAAATCTTAGTAATAACCTTCTGACAATAATCCCTTAATTCCCCATTTTATAAATGAAGAAACAAAGGCTGAGAGATTAAGTAATTGATCCAGGGTCCCATAGTTTAGCCAGTGGTGATTCCAGGATTTAGACCCAGACTCATAAGCATTGTGCCATAGTACATTTCAATTATAAGCTCCACGAGAGCAAGGATCTTGTCTGTCTTGTTTGCTAATGACCCTAGAACTGAGCTTAGAGAACAATGCATGGTGTATATTAATAATAAGCTGTCAATAAATATTTGTTAATTTAATAAAAATTCTAAGACACTAAGATTATTAAAGGGAGAGATTATCCACTAAGAATAAGTCAGAGTAACCTGATTTCCTTCCTTGATGGGGCTAATAGAGAGGGAGAACAAGGAAATAGGAATAGAACTTTGCATTTCTTTAGATTTCAGCAAGGAATTAAAGATTTTTCCTAAAACCCTTATTTTACTAGACCTTTCCATGTCATTTGATGCTGTTGCTCTTTCTTTTTGTTTTTTCGATTTCCATGATACACGTTTTCCTAGTTCCCTGCATACCTTACTATTGTTACTTTGTCCTTCATGTGGTCCTCCTCCTTCATCAGCCTCTAAAATGGGGGTGTTGACTAAGATTCCATCCTCAGTCCTTGGCTCTTCCCACTTTCCAAATTTTGTTAGGTGGTCTCATCCATTCTCATTGTTTTATACTGTTACCTTCATCCTGATGACACCTCAATCTATATCTCCAGGCCATAAATTTGCTCCAAGCCTGAAAAATCCCACAGGCACCTTACATTTAACATGTCCAAAACCAAACCCATTATCTCCTCCCCAAACCTATTTATTTTCTTATATTCCCAGTCTCAATTAATGACATCACCCAGTCACTGCCACACTAGAAACCTGAAAGTCATTTTTGCCTCCTCCCTACTCCCCCCATATCTAAATTCTGACCCAACCTTAATGACTTTACTTCTCAAATAATTCTCAACCCATCAAACACCTACTAGCTGTCATCAACTCTTAGCTGGTATTTCTGCCTCCAGTTTTTATTCTATCCAATTCTCCACACAGCCACCAGACTTAGCCTTTTAAACTGAAAATATGATCATGTAACACTTCATTGCCTATAGGATGGAGTCCACTCTACATCAGGATCATACAAATCTCCTCAAACTCACCAGCTACTGTCTCACTCACAGCTAATGTTTCAGCAATTCCAAACTGCATGTAACATTGCAATTCTCCATACAAACATTTCTGTGCTTTTGTTCATGCCGTTGCCTCTGCTTTGATGCCAACACTACTACCACTTACTCCCCCTTTGCCTGGCTGATGTCTTGTCATCCTCTCAGACTTACCCTCATCTCCTCAGAGAAGGCTTCCCTTAACATGCCCCATCCTGGGCTGGGTTAAATGTTCCTCTTCTGTGCTTTCAAGGCATCCCGAACTTGCCTTTGTCACAGCACTTGTCCCATTCTATTTTTCTTGTCTGTTCACATGCCTATATCCCTCATTAGACTATGAGCTCCCTGAGGGCAGAACCATGCCTTATTCAAAGTTGTATGCGCAGTGCCACCTACAGTGCCTGGAACATAGTAAGAATTGACTGATAACATCCTTAATTCTTTTGCATACGAATACTTATTACATAAGTGTGGTAAAAGCAATGATAGAGGTAAAACAAAAGAACAGAAGAGGGACACCTAACTTGGCCTGAAGTGAGGGGAATGGAAGGGGAGATACAGAAAATGTACTAATTCAAACTTAGGCTTCAATAATAGAAATTGAGTATGTGAATCCAGGGAGGAAATAGTGTGGATCTATTCTGCAAGGCCAAACTATACTTGAACAACATTTCAATCGGTGGGGTTAGCTGGATTATTCAATAAATGCCAGTGGTTTGGAAAAAATAAAACCAAACCTCAGAAGTGATTGAAGAAACAGAGAAGGTTTAGCCAGGATCAGGGAAGACTGTGAGGGATTTGATGGTTTTCTTCAGTTATTTGAAGGGCTGTGTTATGGGCTGAATTGTGTCCCCCACAAAAGATATGTTGATGTCCTAACCCCCAGCACCTCAGAATGTGACCTTATTTGATAATGGGGTCTTTGCAGATGTAATTAGTTAAAATGAGGTCATATTAGAGTAGGGTGGGCTTTTATACTAATTGGTGTCCTTATTAGAAGAGGGAAATTTGAACACAGACATAGAGGGAAAACAGCTAAGTAAAGATGGAGGCAGAGATTGAAATTACCCTGCCATAAGCCAAGAAACAGGAGCCCCCCCCCAAACTGGAAAAAGCAATGAAAGATTCTCCCCTACAACCTTCAGAGGGAACGTAGTCCTGCCAACACCTTGATTTCAGACTTTTAGCCTCCAGAACTGTGAGACAATGAATTTCTGTTGTTTTAAGCCATCAAGTTTGTGGTACTTTGTCATGGCAGTCACAGGAAAGCAATATAGGCTGTCATGGAGCAGAGGGAGCAGATTTGTTCTGTGTAAGACCCAATGGATGGGAGATATAGGGAGACAAAAATATTTCTTTATATTGAATGGAAACCTCATAGTCAGCTATCCAAAGATTAAAATGAGCTGCCATGGGAGCTAGCAAGCTCCTTGTTACCGGAGGTCCAGTGGCTGGAGATTTGTTTGGCAGAGATTGTAAAGATGATATTAATAATAATAATATTAATATAACTACTACCCTTTGCCTGGTTTGAACAAGCCAACTTCAAAAAGATGTTTATGACACAATAGGGGATGTTTGAATACTGATCAGATATTTGATTATATTAAGAATCTCATGTTAATTTTTTAGTTGAAAATAATGGTATAATGGTTATAATGAGAAGGGGGAATGAGAGAGAGAGCAAGAGAGAGAGGCCTTATCTTTTAGAGATATACACTGAAGTGTTCATGTAGGAAATTTTATGGGTGTCTAGGATTTGCTTTAAAATAATTCAAAGGAGGGAGAAATGAGTTGGGTGTACAGATAAAACAAGATTACTCATATGTTGGCCGGGCGCGGTGGCTCACGCCTGTAATCCTAGCACTCTGGGAGGCCGAGGAGGGTGGATTGTTTGAGCTCAGGAGTTGGAGACCAGCCTGAGCCAAGAGCGAGACCCCGTCTCTAGTAAAAAATAGAAAGAAATTAGCTGGACAACTAAAAATACATATAGAAAAAATTAGCCAGGCATGGTGGCGCATGCCTGTAGTCCCAGCTATTCGGGAGGCTGAGGCAGTAGGATCGCTTGAGCCCAGGAGTTTGAGGTTGCTGTGAGCTAGGCTGACACCACAGCACTCTAGCCCAGGCAACAGAGTGAGACTCTGTCTCAAAAAAAAAAAAAAAAAAAAGATTACTCATATGTTGATTATTGTTGAAACTGGGTGAGTGCCTCATGGGGGTTCATTTATGCTATCCTCTCTATTTTGCATATGTTTGAAAGTTTTCATAATCAAATGTTTTTATAAAAAGCTACCTGCTACCATGTACTCAGCACCTATAATGTACCAGGAAACATGCTAAGTGCCCTTAAAGCATTATCTCATTTGATTTAATCATAGCACATACAAAAGACCTAAATAAAAAGAGATATATTTCTATATAGAAAGACACAGTATTTTAAAGATAATTCCTTCCAATTAGTCTGCATAATCAAAATGAAGAGAGAGTTCAATTTGTTTGGATTGCTAGAATTTTCAAAATATACACATATATGTGGGCATCCATTTGTATACTTAAAAAACATTCTGTAACAGCCCAATGAGGCATTATCATATCACTTTTAGAAACGGAGAAACTGAGGATGAGACAAGTATAGTAAAGGTTGCACATCCACTAACTGGTAGAAGCAAAATTTGAGCCCAAGTTTCCCTGACTCCACTGTCGTGTGCCTTTAATGCCCTTGCTATTCAAAGTGTGTCCCAAGGACCAGCAGCATCATATGACAGGAGAGTTTCCCAGAAATGTAGAAGCTCACTCTCTACCTAGACCTGCTGAATGAAATTCCTCATTAAAGTTTCAATAGAATAGCATATGCCACACAATTGTTCCTTGGGTATTCATGGGGAATTGGTTCCAGGACCTCCCACAGTTACCAAAACCCATGGATTCTTAAGTCCCTGATATAAAATGGTATAGTATTTGCATATAAAACCTATGCACATCCTCCCATATACTTTTTAAAAAACTTTTTTGTAGAGATGGTAGTCTCACTGTATTGCCCAGGCTGGTCTTGAGCTCCTAGCCTCAAGGAATCCTCCCAAAGTGCTGGGATTACAGGCATGAGCCACTATGCCCGGCTACTCCCATATACTTTAAACCATCTCTAGATTATTTATAGTATCTAATACAATGCAAATGCTAATAGTTGTTATATTGTATTGTTTAGGGAATAATGGCAAGGAAAAAATCTGTACATGTTCAGTATAGACACAATTTTTTTTCAAATATTTTTGATCTGTGATTAAATCCACTAATATGGAACTCATGGATATGAAGGACCAACTGTACTGCTATCCAGCATATTTATGCCCTGGCAGGATGGTTAGACTTGATCAAGGGTCCTAAAAAATCAGTTGTTGTTCATCCGAACTTATTGAGGAAAATTTTAGAAATACTGATCTCAGATTGTACTGTATTGTACTTCTAGAGTTGGGCCTGAGAATCTATATATTAACAGGCTGCCTCTAATGAGCTATTAGAGTTGGGAACCACTGAAAAATGAGACCTACAAAGGTCTTTTTCAACCCTTAGAGTCTCTAATTCCTGAAAAATTTGCAGGAGAGGATGAAGAACTCAGTTATGTGCAACTATGGAAAATTACTTACTTGTTCACTGAAGATAATCATTTAGAAGGGATTTTAAGTTTCCGTCCAAGAAATATAAGCTTCAGGGAGTGAAAATGGAGTGCAGATGGACAGAATGAGAGTAGAAAATACAGTATATGAAATTATATGGCAATTAAAGTATTAATCTTATATTTTATTCCAAATAATTTTTAATGTATACATACGTAGTAAAATAAGATATAAGCCTGTGACTACAAAGAAACTGTATTAGTTTTCTTGGATGCCTTATATAAATCAAACCCATTATCTTAGAGTTTAATTTTTCAATATATACTGAGTCCCTATCTTTAAGGAGCCCACAGTCTAGTAGGAGAGAGACAATTACAATACAGTGTGATAAAGTACTGAGATGTGATAAATACAAGCTGCTACAGAGCATGTAAGATGGGGTCCTAATAGGCCATTGAAGTAGCAGGAGGGTGGTCAGGGAAAGATGAGTCTTGAAAGCACAGTAGAAGTTGTTCAGGGGAAGAAGGGCATTTCAGAAAGATAGCACAGCATGTGTAACAACAAACACAGAGGCCAAAGGGAATGTAATAACTTCAATGAATGGATAATATCATAGGCATATAGGTTGAGTGTGGAGTGGAATGAAGAGAAAAATGTTGATAAAGTAGTCAGAGGATAGATCACAAACGTTCTATATAACATTCCAAGGAAGATGGACATTATCCAGAATCTTTGAATGGTTTTAAATAGGGGAATGGCATAATGAAATTTGTATTTTGGAAAAATTACTCAGATAGCTTTGGAAAGGATGGATTCAAAAGGCATGAAACTGAAGCAGAAGAGCTGCTGGGAAATAACTGCAATAAGTTAAGGAAGAGATAATGAGGAGAGCATATATTTGAAAGATTTGAAAAGTTGAATGGAACTTTGTGACAAAATAAGCAGGGAGACACAAAGAGTCAGGTTTCTGGTTGACTACTGGGAGGGAGTGTTGCCACTAACTGGGATAAGGAATGCAGAAGAAAGAGCAGACTTTCAGGGGAAATGGGGATGGGGAAATGTGGGGGAAGGATAATGAGATCAGTTTTGGCCATGTTGAGTTTGAGGAACCTATGGAACAATAGGTGGAATTGTTGAGTAGACAAATGGATATGTGGATGATTGCTCGGAAGAGAGATAAGGACTGAAGACATAGGTGTGGATATCATGAGCATGTGCATTGTGATTATGAGAGCAGATACATTCACCCAGGAAGAGGTTGCAGAATGAAGTAAGAGGAGGGCTGAGGACAGAGCCCTGGGGAACATCAACATTTGAGGAATGGCAGAGGAAGAAGAGCTCATTTTTACAGCAATAATAAATGTAGGAGAGATGACAGAATTAGAAAATTACCATTTGGCCATAATTGTAATAATAATTGAATCAGGCAAGAATCATTAGTGGATGCTAAGACTAGTGGATGAAAGTTTGAGGAGTAACGAGATATTTATATAGGAGGTAAAGAAGCAGCAGCCATGGAAGTAGGAAAAGCAGAACAGTGTAGAATCATGGAGCTAAGTGTATTTGTTTCCTATTGCTGCTGTATCAAGTCACCACGAATTTAGTGGCTTAAAACAACACACTTATTTTCTTATACCTCTGAAGACCAGGAATCTAAAGTCAGCCTCACTGGGCTAAAATCAGGGTGTCAACAGGGCTGATTTCTTCTGCAGGCTCTAGGGAATAATTCATTGCCTTGCCTTTGCCAGCTTCTAGAAACCACCTGTATTCCTTGACTCATGGTCCCTTCCTCCATCTTCAAAGCCAGCGGCATAGTGTTGTCACATCTCCTTTACTGTCTCTGCTTCCTTTGTTATATCTCCTTCTCTGCTGTCCTGCCTCTCTCTTATAAAGACCCTTGTGATTACATTGAGTTCACCCAAATAACCCAGGACAGCTTCCCCATCTCAAGATCCTTAACTTCATCATATCTGGAAAGTCCTTTCATCTATAGAAAGCAACATATTCAGAAGTTCCAGAGATTAGAATGTGGACATCTTTGGGGGACCATTATTCTGCCTACCACACTAAGGAAGTGGAGATTTTCCAGGAGGAGTTTCAAAAGAGTCCAACACAGAGGAAAGGTCAAGGAACATCAGGATCAAAGAGTGGCTTTTGGACTTAACACTTACAAAAAATTGTGGCCTTGGCAAGAATAATTTTGGAGAATTGGTAGCACTGAAGCCACAGTATAGGAAGTTAAGAAGTGAATATGATGCATTGTGGATAACATGGGGCAGATTTTTCACTGTTGGTGAAAAGATTCAAAATATAGAAAAGGAGAAGGACAGAATGAACTCTGTGGTTTGAATTGGAATTACAGAATCAGTGTGAACTCATTGTTACATACATATTAATATGTAGAGAGAAATATAGATATTTAGGTATATACTTATGCATATACATATACATATGTTGTAGGTGTGTGTATACTTGTACGTACACATACATATATGTACATACATCTATTTCATAGCTCTGTCTACTGAGAGGTTCTCCAGGCAGCAAGCACAATAAGCCTCCAGATTCTGGGTGCTAAATGCCATTCTCTATGAAAAGAAACAGGACTCCTTGAAGAAATGGCCGATTCCAGGGCTGGAGCAAGGAAAGTACAAGATGAGACTGGAATATCTTATTTATGCAAGAAAGTAACAAAATACTCAAACAATGATGGGGGCATGTCAAACAGACATAAGAGCTAGCATGACGAGACTTCCACTGGCCAAATCTAGAAAACTGGAGCATGAAAATGAAGAATCATAATAAAAGATAATAATCCTTTGAATAATGCAGGAATCTATGAGTCCACACTGATAGAAGTAAATAAATTGTAGCCAAGGGAGAGCTCATTTTTACAGCAATAATAAATGTAGGAGAAATGACAGAATTAGAGAATTACCATTTGGCCATAATTGTAATAATAATTGAATCAGGCAAGAATCATCAGTGGATGCTAAGACTAGTGGAGTCTAGAGGAGTAACAAGATATTTATATAGTCTCAAAGTATCTCCCTACTAGACATTAATTAGTATAAGAGGAAAAAATAGTAACTTTACAGTGGAGAAACTTAGCAAACAGGATTTTAACCAAGTGATCAAGCCAATAGGGCAAGTAACAGGACCAATCAATATCATGTGCCTACTGAGGACACATCGCTTCTATGATATTCCTTCCAAAACTGCAAGAATTGAATCTAATCGTGAGGAAAACTCGATACAGCCAAATTGAGGAACAGTCTATAAAATAGCTGGCTGGCCTGTACTCTTCAAAATTGTTAATGTCATGAAACACAAGGACTATAGTACTATTCCAGATTAAAGAAGACATGAAAACTGAGTGCAACTCAGGAACTGAGATTTTCTTCTGCTATAAAGGACATTATTGGGACAAATTCAGTGACATCTGAATTAGGCCTATAGATTTGTTAGTATTGTATCAATGTTAATGATCTGATTTTGATCAGTGTACTTTGGTTATATAAGAGAATGTCCTTATTTTTAAGAACCGCACTCTGAAGTACTTAAGAATAAGTGGCATCATGTCTATAACTTACTCTCAGATGGTTCAGAACAAAAGAAGTGTATGTGTGAGTGTGTGTGCGTGTGCGTGTATGTGTGTGTGTGTGAGTGAGAGAGAGAGAGAGAAGGATGAAGCAAATGTGGTAAAATGTTAACATTTGAGGAAACTGGGTGAATGGTAAATGGGATTTTTTCCTACTCTTCTTGCAACTTTTCTGTAAATCTGATATTATGTCAAAATAAAAAGTTAAAAAAGAAAAAAAGTGATTATGAAGTGAAAAAGTAGAGTCACCAATTTCTTTTCAACCAGTTTTACTCTACTTTTCAATTTCTTTCAACAGGTTTGGAAGGGCAGACCAGTGGTGGCAGTGGCTGCAGCTTCTGCTGTTGTACAGATGGGCAGGCTCTTGCCTGTTTATAGCCTCAGGGGAAACATCGAATAGAAATAGGGTAAAGATACGGGAGAGAGGGGAAATTGGTGGAGCATTAACCTTAGACAGGTGAATGGATAGATTTCCCACTGAAGAAGTAAGAAAGCTTAGAACTATGCATATATAGGTAAATTTGTATGTAAGGGGTTTATGAGAGAGATTTCCCTCACGATGGCCTATTTGTGGGGTAGGAGGCAAAGTCACCTACAAAGTGTGAGGAGAGAGGTGGTGAAGTACCTAATTTGGAAAGTAGTGTATAGTCAAAATAGCTGTTCTGAGGAATGGGAGGGGGAGCTAATTGGGGAAATGTTGAGTTACCTAGTATTGTTGAAGGTCCAGCTGAGGTTCAGGGAAGTCAAAATCCAAATGCAAAAACTGGTTTGTTTGCAACAAAGCAAATACATTGGTTGACTCACACTCTGTAGATGCCTTTACCTCCTACACCACAAAGTTAATGCTTTATCATTCACATGGATGAACCACCAGATTCTCAGTTTCTTGACCTACTCATCTCCCATGATGACTAATGATGTTGAACATCTTTTTATGTGCTTATTGGCCATGTGCATCTCTTCTATGGAGAAATGTCTATTCAGATCCTTTGTTCAGTTTAGAATTAGGTTATTTGTCTTTTTGTTGTTGAGTTGTAAGAGTTCTTTATATATTCTTGATACAAATCCCTTAATCAGATATATGATTTGCAAAATTTTTCTCCCATTCTGTGGGTTGTCTTTCTACTTTCTTGATGGTGTCCTTTGAAGCACAAACTTTTTTTTTTTTTTGAGAAAGATCTTGCTCTTTCACCCAGGTTGGAGTGCAGTGGCATGATCACAGATCACTGTAACCTCAAACTCCTGTGCTCAAGCAATCTTTCTGACTCAGCCTCTAGAATTGCTAGGACTACAGGCATGCATTACCACATCTGGCTAATTTTTAAATTTTTTGTAGAGATGGGGTCTCATTATGTTGCCCAGGCTGGTCTTGAACTCCTGGCCTCAAGTGATCCTCCTGCCTCAGCCTTCCAAAGTACTGAGACTACAGCTGTGAGCCACTATGCCCAGCCCAAATATTTTTAATTTGATGATATCCAAGTTATCTATTTTTTGGTTGATTGTGCATTTGGTGTCATATCTAAGGAATCATTGCCTAATCCAAGGCCTTGATGATTATAAATCAACAAATACCTATGTTTTCTTCCAAGAATTCTATAGTGTTAGCTCTTACATTTAGGTCTTTGATCCATTTTGAGTTAATTTTTGTATATGGTGTGAGGTATGGGTCCAACTTCATTCTTTCACATGTGTATAACCAATTGTCAACCACGTGTACATCTAGTTGTGCACCATTTGTTTAAAAGGCTATTCTTTCCTCCTTATATTCTGAAACAAAAAAAAAAATCAATTGACTATAAATGTGAGGGTTACCTCTGAACTGTTAATTCTATCCCGTTGATCTACATGTCTATCCTTATGCCAGTACCATGCTGTCTAATGTATTGTAGCTTTACAGTAAATTTTGAAATTAGGAAGTCTGAGTCCTCCAACTTTGTTCTTCTCTTTCTAAATTGTTTTGGCTATGCTCGCTATTGCATTTCCATATGAATTTTAGGATCAGCTTGTTGATATCTACAAAAAAAGCCAGCTGAAATTTTTGATAGGAATTGCATTGAATCTAGAGATTAATCTGGAAGTTATTGACCTCTTAACAATATTAAGTTTTCCAATCCATGAACATGGGATATCTTTCTATTTGTTTAAATTTTCTTTAATTTCTTTAGACAATGTTTTGTAGTTTTCAGAGTTTGGCACTTACTTTTGTAAATCTATTTCTAAGTATTTTACTCTTTTTGATGCTATTGTAAAATGGAATTACTTTCTTAATTTCATTTTGGATTTTTTTTTTGCTAGTGTATAGAAATACAATTGATTTTTGTTATATTGATCTTATATGCTACAACTTTGCTGAACTATTAGCTCTAATAGTTCTTTTTTGTGGACTTCTTAGGGATTTTCTATATATACGATCATGCCACCTGTAAATAAAAATAATTTTACTTATTCTTTTCTAAACTGAATGCCTTTTATTTCATTTTCTTGCCTAACTGCCTTAACTAGAACCTCCAATACGATGTTGAATAGAAGTGTCTTGTTCCTGATCTTACAAGAAAGCTTTCAGTCTTTCACCATTGATGATGTTAGCTGTGGGGTTTTCATAGATGCCCTTTATCAGGGTGAGGAAGTTCTGTTCTATTCCTAGTTTGTTGAGTCTTTATATCATGAAAAGAGTATTGAATTTTTTCAAATGCTTTTTCTGGGTCTATTGAGATGACTGTATGGTTTTTATCCTTTATTCTATTGATGTACTCTGCAGGATTTTGAAATACATATTGTAAGAACTACTAGAGGAGTCATCTATCCACACAGTAGGAAAGTCCCTTTACTTAGTCAAAAGTATGCTTCACAAAACATTGTTAAAAGCTTTTTCTGAGCCTAGGAAAAGATGTCTTTGGGAGCAATCCAGGTGGGCAGCCAGTAGGAGGAGTGGTTGAGAGATATTCAAAGTACCCCTCCAGAAATACCCTGTGATAAAAACAAATTTTAGTCTCATGACTTTGAAAATCCCTTTTTCCAATGGAAACCAAGTAGTTGGGAGGTGGGAGGAGGGGATGGGTAAATTCACACCTGACGGGTACAATGTATACTATCTGGGTTATGGGCACACTTATAACTTTGACTCAAACTGTACAAAAGCAATTCATGTAACCAAAATGTTTGTACCCCCGTAATATTCTCAAATAAAACAAAAACAAAACAAACAAAATAAAATTCCTTTTTCTATTTTAGGAAAGTTGCAAAGGGGAGATGCTCGAAAATGAGTAACTCCATTGCCATATTCAGAGTAAGCTAAATTGGCCGGAAACATGTGTCGGATATTCTTACTTCTCCCAGAAAATAAAGATAACTATGGCTGGGTGGCATTAGATTGTGGGGTCTGAGTGATCCTAGAAATCAAGGAAGAAAGGAGAGCACGCTTGAGAAGACTGCTTGAGTGAGAGAGAGCTCAGATGTGATGTAATCAGTGGGATAATTCCCCGAGAAAAAGGAAACTCAAAGAGAGGTTTTTACCAAGTGGCCTGAGTAAAGGAGAGGGTAAGAGACAATATAGTACCCTGGTTAAGGGCACCAGCTTTGACACAGACTACCTGGGTTTGAATACCAACTCTGTGCCATTTCCTAGTTAATGACCTTGAGAAAATTACTCTACCTCTTAGATCCTCAGTTTCCTCACCTATATAATGGGCATAGAGTTGCTAAGAATAAATGAGATTGTTTTAAAACCTCTGACAAAATGCCTAACATGTAATAGTTACTCCATAAAAATGGATATTCCCTTTCCTCCCTGATTCAGAAAAGAATGTTACTTACCAGAGTATAACTTCACGTCATAGTGTAAAGGAATCAGGAGTAAGACAGTGATTTTATCCAACTCTCCAGATGGAAGGTCATGAACTCTGGAGATAGACCCCTGGATTCATGAAGGGTCAATTTAATTCCCCTACACAAGGATGAAACTAAATGGAAAATGTATGAGCTTTGGTATCAGAGTGTTTTCAACTGCATGTTAACAGAAAACCCTGCCAAAAGTTGGCTTGAACAATGAAATATAATGTATTATCTCCTATAATAGGACATCCAGACATAGTGTGTGCCACAAAATTAGTTGATTCAGCAGCTGGATTATCTCATGAAGTACATAGGTTCTTTGGTCCCTCTTTCTGCCATCTAAAGCATCCCATTCATCCTAGGGCTGGTTTCTCCTGTGGCTGTAAGGAAACCATTTATAGTAATCTGTATATGCATACTTATTCACATGTGGTGGGAAGGAGAGACAAAGCCTCTCCTTCCAGCATAAATTAAATATCCTTCATTTCAGTCTCACTAGGGTCCCCATTGGTCATTGACCACCTCTGAATTTATTAATAACTGTCATCACAGGATTGTCAATCTCCGATTGGCTTAAGCCTGGGTTCCTAAACCAATCACTAGCAAGAGGGAAGGGATTATCATAGCTGATTCACACTAATCAGGCCCATGAAAATTAGGGAATCAATCCAAGATGTCCAACATTCAGCTAATAGGGGTTATAGAGACAGCAGAGGAAAGGGAGGGGAAGAAATTACAAATAAGTGAGATAAGATGATTTCCCCAAAAAGGACACAGATTGAAAGTATCCCTTGAAATCCCATCCTAGTAAATGAACACAAAACAAAAAAGCCCCCCCAACTATAGAAACATTGTTGTGAAATTTTAAGATGTCAATAATAAAGAAAAGACCAAAAATTCTGAAAGAGGAAAAAGAGGAACAAAAATTTGACAGGCATTGGATGCTAGAAGACAATGGAGCAATGACTTCATAGGCCTGCAGAAAATGGTTTTCAACCTAGAATTCTATACCAATTCAAACTATCAAGAAAGTGTTGGGGAGAATGAGGATGACAGAAAGTCTATTTACCACATATCTTGTCTTTAAAAGTTTCTCGATGATGTGTTCCAGCAAAACAAGGGAGTAAACCACAAAAGATATCAACACGGGATCTATGAAACAATGAATCTGAACCAGGCCTATGGTAAAGAAAAGCCCCTGGAAGGCAACTGTGTCTAGAGCAGTGGTTCTCAACCAATGGCGATTTTGTCTCCCCATTGGCCTTCCAGGAACAACTGGTAGTATCTGGAGACATTTTTGGTTGTCACAAATCAGAGAGAGAGAAAGAGAGAGAGAAAGAGAGAGTAGCTATGTGCACATACACGCATGCTACTGTGTCTAATGGGTATTTGAGGCTGAGATGCTGCTAAACATTTTGTAATGCATAGGACAGCCCCCCACAACAAAGGATTATTTGACCCAAAATGTCAATAGGGCCAAGATTGAGCAACCCTGGTCTAGAGAGTAACCAATCCAGCCTATGGCCATACCACCGTGAACGGGCCCAATCTCACCTGATCTCAGAGCTAAGCAGGGTCGGGCCTGGTTAGTACTTGGATGGGAGAGTAACCAATCCAGATTGGAGCAAGAACACGGACAGATCATGGGAGGGAAAGTAGGGGAATTTCCATAGAAGAGCTAATTTTTATAGAGAGTTTGAAGGAAATTAAGGGGTACAAGAAAGACAAATACTGTAAGAAATAGAGAATGGTAAATAAAAATTCCAGAAAACAAAAGATATAATTGTTAGACTTTCCCTGGCTTTTCAGGGAACAATATTTACACAGTCACAATAATAAAATACTCTTTACTAACTTTTTTTTTTTTTTTTGAGACAGAGTCTCACTCTGTTGCCCGGGCTAGAGTGAGTGCCATGGCGTCAACCTAGCTCACAGCAACCTCATCTCGTGAAATTTAAGGAAATAAAATTACTAATTCTTATACTTTTAAAAATTGTTCTAATTTTACTGACATATTGAGAAAAATGAGGCCTAGA